>NC_090279.1:37031352-37333112 GCF_040414725.1 Anabrus simplex
TCATAAGCATATCACCGTTATTTTAGACCAGGTGCATTCGCTTAACTGCATATACATATCCCCTAATAACTTCCTTTTGCATCCAATTTCTAATTTTTACGTATCATTTACATACTACCATTACATTGACATTAACAATGAACAAGAATACTTTTAACGTTTTACACAAGTCATAGAATAACAAAATTAGATACTAGATGTGGAACTCTATCTTAGGTGTTTACTTACATCAACTGACACCTAGGTGTCGCTACCGTTCTTATTAACAAATATCGATATTTTATACTCCGTAACATTACCCTATGTGTTCAATCTTTGGTTTCGTTTTGTTTTCATACATTCTGCATTTTACATTTGATTTAATTCTAACAATATTTACACATATATACACGTTTTCTCCGCTTAGAGATGAAAGTAAAGTCCTTTCTTCACAATCACTTCATTGCGTATTCGACATTTATAAACCAGTCCTCGTCTAAACTGCTCCGGCGCCATGTTTCCGGACCTCGTGCTAGTTGGATTTGTTTGCGCTGTAGCATATGTCACACATGAATGCGGCACACTAGAAGCCATAAGCTAATGATCTTCCCAGCATGGACTTATTTTAAACCAAAACATCCCAAAGCATAGCAGTTGCCCACTCAAGACTTATTTCCACTAATTACTGCATGTCCACTCCTCATGTATGACTTCAAAAGCAAGCTTTACTCTAAAAAGTCTCGGAGTGGTCATTGAACAGCACTTCTCGTGGACGGATCAGACAATATCTGTGAGTAGACGATTTTTCGCGATGCTGCACCTATTGAACAATTTCAAATTTACTTTCCCCTTTCAGTTTAAGGAAGAAACTAGTTGAAACCCTCGTTCTTCGAATATTCGATTATTGTGACGTAGTTTACAAAGGCATCAAAACCGAGCTTCGGGATAAACTACGATGTGCACAGAATGCCTGTGTAAGATTTATATTTAATCTGAAATTTTCAGATCATTTTACCCAGTCTTATGTCGACCTCGGATGGCTACGCCTTGAAGGCATACGCAAGCTGCATACCCTAACTTCATTGCATCAAATCCTTACCTTACAATCCCCATCTTACTTGTATGAACAATTTCGTAGCCTTTCTGAACACCATGATAAAAACACCAGAGCGCTGAGCTCGACATTGCTCGCTATTCCTAAGCAAAAATCATTTACCTACAATAATTCCTTCACTGTTGTGGCCAGCCGTGAATGGAAATTCCTTCTGCAGGAGGTCAGAGGGATATCAAACCGAGGAAGATTTAAAAGTATGTGCTAAAATATCTATGAAACGAGCTTGTAGAGCGACAGATTTCTTCTTATTCACCTTCTTCTCCTCATCCTGGCCTTTCCTCCTCCTCTTCTTCTTCTTCTCCTTATATCATTCATCAATAGTGTTAGAGAGTACTCAGCTGTGGCTCCCTGCATAGATAACCTTATCCCGATCCTCATTTTGTAATGTTTTTCGCCAACAATAAAAACACGAAAACTGTAACATTTGTTTGTGGGTTGGATTCTCCAAATTATTATCATCATTATTAGTGTGTGTTTTTATGGTACTTAATAATTGAATAGCCGAGCTGAGTAGCTCAAACGGTTAAGGCGCTAGCCTTCTAACCCCAGCTTGGCAGATTTTATTCTAGCTCAGCCCAATGGTATTTGAAAGTGTTCAAATACGTCCGCCTTGTTTCGTTAGATTTACTGGCACATGAAGGAAAGCTTGCAGGACTAAATTCTGGCACATTGGCACCTTGAAAAATTGTTTAAAGCGGGGATTGAAATTTCTGCACTTAGCAAATTCATTGCGGA
Source organism: Anabrus simplex (assembly GCF_040414725.1). NCBI lineage: Eukaryota > Metazoa > Arthropoda > Insecta > Orthoptera > Tettigoniidae > Anabrus > Anabrus simplex. The sequence goes on from NC_090279.1 coordinate 37,033,181, forward strand.
GCTGAGTAGCTCAAGAGGTTAAAGTTTCTTATTGTGCGTGAAAGTTGACTATTCAGCATGAAAGCAGTTTTGTTCTTCAAAATTGTTATTGCAAACTTTTCAAACTTTCGAGTGTAGTTAGTAAGACGTAAAGAGAATATTATTATTGCCCCCCCCCCGTGAAAGGAACTCGAATTTGATGTGTTTCAATTAAACAAACAAGCTTTTAATGTACAGTCCTTTAGTTAGCATTCTTGTTTCTTGCCAATGTAAAGAAGCCACTGGTTCGATTCCTAGTTTGGTCGGTGATTTTTAATTTATTTTAGCTCGATGGTTGTGTGTATTGAATCCTTTAGCTATTATGATAGTCAACAGTCCAAGGGAAAGTGTGCTGAATTTGATTACCAGGTGGCCTGGGGATTTTTTAATTGCTCCCTGCTCTAATGTTAGGTGCCATGTGATGTAAACATTTCAGCAGGAAATTACACATCTCCAGGTTTCAAATCTAAAGCCCACAGTTCGATGCGCGAACAATAAACTTTGTATTCCCTGTATTAGCAATTAAGTTACGTCCAAGTCTGGTCAACTTGCTCGTACCGCCAATGTTCTTTTACTGAGATGTGCATGCTAGGCTAATTGCAAAAACAATGAACTTTGTATTTCATGTCACAGCAAATATTTTCAAGTCTAATCAGAATATTCCTACAATCAATTTCATTTTTGCTGAGACGTACATGTGTCACGACCTTACTTAATACAAAATTTGTTGCATTCTCTTTCCACATTCAGTTAACATAGTTTGGCCAATCGTTCACACTTAGTCTTCAGTGAAAGAAAAGCTTGTCATCGACTCCGGGTCAGGTTGAGGTCTTTCAACATTTTTTCTTCTTATGAACTTAAGACCTTTAGTTCTGAGTCGAAGTTAGCTCCAGGTTAGAGAACCCAAATCAGCGATTGTTTTCTTTGCTCATAATTAGAAGTTTGAATTTTTGGAGTTAGATATTTGAATAGCAGTTCAGCTTTGGGTCCAAGCGTGCTCCATGTTCAAATCCTAGTATTGCTAGTGATTTTTCCTTTGAATCTTGTAACGCTAAACTAGGTGCTTCAGTGAAACACATAAGCTGTTAATGTACAGTCATTTAGTTAGCATGGTTGTTTGTTTCCCAAGTAAATGAGTCCCGGGTTCAAATCCTAGTCGGGTCGGCGAAATTTTCATTTCTTGTAGCTCAAAAGTTGGGTGTTTCTGTACTTAACACACAATAATTTAGTTACTATGGTAGACAGCAGTCCAACGGAAAGATTGCTGAGTTAGATTTCCAGTCGGTGTGGGGAATTTTTTAATTTGACGCAGCTCAAATGTTAGGTGTTTAGAATTAAATAGAAACTTTCAGCGTGCAGTCATTTACTTAGCATGATACTCAGCAGTCCCAGTCACATGTAGTGAACATTTTTTTGATGTTCTGAACGCTTAAGTTTTAATCTCTTAAGTGATATGAACAGTATTATATTTCTAGAATTCTAGAAAATGGTTTTCCGTGGTTTCCCATTTTCACACCAGGCAAATGCTGGAGCTGTACGTTAATAAAAGCCACGGCCGCTTCCTTCCCACTCCTAGCTCTTTCCTGTCCCATCGTCGCCATAAGACCTATCTGTGTCGGTGCGACGTAAAACAACTAGCAAAAAAAAGGAATTCTAGAATAATTCTAAAATTCAAATTTCTGAGCTATTTCTGAGATAGCCTAATAATGGTTTAATATTTGCATTAATTAGATACGTTTCCTTAATTAGACAAGCTTGGTGTAGTTGAGTGAGCACAGAGAGTGATTTATTACCTTAAACTGTGCTCTTCGCTTCATATGCTCAATAAAATACTCTCCATAATGCAATATTGGTTGCTACTTCCTCACTGTTCATAAATATGAGCTATCATTCCATTCTGTCACTTAAGAAGGCTAGGCTATTTCCATTGAGCACTAACCGCCTTCTTAAATAGAGCATCGTATGTTATTAAAGCCTATTATTAACACTCATTCATTTACATCCACGTTCATTACTTTTAACATAACTCACCTTTATATCATAAGTTTAGTTCCTAATGTACATAAGTAACATTTGGGTGACAATTTATACTTCATTGATGAAATTATGCAAGATGAGGTGTAATATTATGTAAAAAATTCACAAAGGAATGCACCGTATCCATCCCTGTTAGTGTTTTAGGTTCTAAGTTAAACAAATCGGTCTGTGATTTTTAACACTTAATTGTTAGTGCACTACGTTGTTAATGAAATTCAAATAATAGAACTATTACAATATCAACACATTTCAACTCTTAGAAGTACACTCATCTTCATAAACAACATAATACCTTGAAGGACTAGAGATAGGAAGCTCATATTCACAGGTCATGTTCATTAGTATTTTCTGCAGAAACGATTAGCATTTCAGTACCCCAGGTTGGGCATGTGCCCCGTTGCCTAGTAGGCGCTGAGTCCTCCAGGGGCACTGATAACTTATTCCATGTGTGATGGCATCAACACGTATAAGGCACAGATGTGATCCTGGGTTATAGTCATCCATGCTGAATTCACCTGGCTCCACAGTTCATCTTTGGTGGTTGGCATTGGGTCAGAGCTCCACACGCGTCCTTTCACCATATCCCACACATTTTCAATTAGCGCCAAGTCCGATGATCAGGTGGGCCAGGGCAACCGTCTGACATTCTGTGACAACAAGAAAGCACGTGTTCATGCAGCGACATGGGGTCGCGCATTGACCTGCTGAAATAAGACGTCTGGGGTGTTGTGCAGAAAGTGTGTGGCTAAATTCGCAGGATGCCATTCACGTAGGTCAAACTGGTAACAGTGACCTGGACACACACCAACTCTGATTTGTGGTTGTACCCAATAGCACCCCACACCATAACGCCTTTAGTTGGCGCTGTATGTCTTGTGTGAAGGCAGTCAGTGTGATGCCTCTCCCCCTGTCTGCGGCGACCCAAAATGCGGCCATCATTTTCAAACAGAAAGGACGTGGATTCGTCCGAAAACACTATCTGCTGCCATTCCTGTCCCCAGTGACGTCGTTTCATACATCATTGCAGTCTAGCATGTTTATGCACATTGGTCAAAGTTAGGCGGAGAAGTGGAAGACGCGCTGGTAACCCATATCGTAATCAACGGGGACGGATTGTCACTCCTGGTAGTGAACGATGTGTTCCACTGTTCCACTGTTGCGCCAGAGCCGAGGAAGACGCAAATCTGTGCTGCAATGCCATCCGGATGAGGTGTCGATCTTCTCTGGTTGGTGTGACCGGACCCATCTCGTTGTGGTCTACGGCCTTCTATGAACGTTCTGTACACACCCGCTGCACTGCCGACACACTTCGCACACAAGCTGCAGTTTACCAGATAGATGTATCACGTTCTCTCATGCCAATAATTCTTTCAAACTCACTAACTTGACAATACTTTTCTTGCATACGTCTGCGAGGCATCAGGCACGTCTGCTCAAGTCACGCTGATCCATTACCTTTGGTTTATAGTGACAACGAGAGCCGCAGGCACAATTTACGAGTCCGTGGTTGTGCGCAGGGATATCGATGTGGACCTTGAACCTGAGGATCGGCATGTTTCAAATGCTAATCGTTTCTTCAGAACATACTAATGCATATGTCCTGTGAATATGAACTTCCTATTCCTAGTCTTTCAAGGTGCTCTGGATTTTATGGACATGAGTGTATTTCAATCATTCACAAAATTTACCAACACTAATAAGTAGATTAGAAGTGGTAAGAATCTGTAACAACACAAAATAATAGAAGATATTATTTCAAGAATGAAGTCCTTCTGAAAAGGAAATTAATATTAAAAAGGTTCTCTACCTTTTATAATGGAAGTTGATTAAGTCCTGGCTGGCAACGTCTCACGATTGGTCCCTTTAGCACCCTTTAGGGTGTCGTGGGATCTCCCCTTTTAGTGGCACATTCCGGAAGTAATATCCCTTGCAAGGTGCACCATGATGAAAGTAGAGATTCCTCTTGCAAGCAGCATGATGATTCCCCTTGTTCATTGTCTTGCAGGCTTCTTGTAACAGTAGGCTTCCACTCACACACATATACACATACTGACACATACTGAAACTAAAATGGCACATTAATATGTGTTCCAACCATGCCTATTTAAATGTCAGTCGACAGGTAACTTGCGGGTTCAGATGATTTGCACACCACATGTGTTCTGGAATTAATATTGTAGTGGTTATGTCGCGCAGAAGACGAAATAATGTGTTCCCTTTGTAAGACATCACGGCTAATAAACGACGTTTGGCATTGAATATCTTGTCGAATTATAGTGGGAAAGCGAAGTGAAGTTGTGCTTTAAAGTAGAACAGTAGAGTAAAATCTGAGTAAGTTGAGCGTCGGTTTCACACTGATTTTATCAGTCCTCAGTCTAGAAGGTTTGATTAGTAGGAAACCAATCATACATTTCTTCACGTCTTCTTATAGTATCATGGTTCAAAACTGGTCTTGTGAAGAATTCTGAAAACTTGCCGGGCGGTGTTAGGCTTGAAAATTTTAACTGTTCATATCTGTCGCATGTTAACCTCCTGACCAATAAGAAAATAGGGACGGGTCGCCACACGACCATGCAGCTATGAGCTTAAAGGCGAATTTCTCCAAGGTTATCAGATCTTGGCCTTCACCAGAGCTGTTATAAATGACCCATTGACCGAATTAAATTAAGCTTTTGCGGCAATCTCAATTTTAACTCCAATTATGCCATTTTCGGGTGCAGTGTGTTGTAGATGAAAGATTTATTTCCGCAGTATATACTGCTGTATTAATTATACAGAAGTATTAAAAGTGCATTATTTTGATTTATTGATGCCTTGTTGAATTAGTAAAATTGGTTTGCAGAAATCCTGTGTGTGGTGTGAAAATCGCATTTTCAGTATAGATTGTTGTGTAGAACTTTAAGGTGAAATTATCTGTAGACTTGTACAGTGCTTACGCAGTGTCATTCTACATTATTAACAGTTAACTTCTCTGAGATGCCCAGCTATCGTTTAGCTGTTAATGTTAATACTATAATTGGTTTTACAGTAAAATAATGATAATCATTACATTTACTATTTCTTAATTGATATTTCACCCATGTGTCATTGAAATGTGTTGATCCAACCCAGTCTCCTCATTTTGGAGATAAATTGACCCGTGAGTATTTCTCTATGCCCAGATACCTTTGATGCATGATTCCCGTTTACAGCATATACCCTGCAATTTACTAGTATTTTCGTACACTTCTCTGAGTATTAGCTTCCAAATATTCCATGCGATAATTCTGGACGTCGGTTTATCTTCACATAAATTTGCACTTTGTTTCTTAATATGGATAGAACTGTGTTGATGTAGGACAGTCAAAGTTCATAGAACTATTGTGATAAACCTTTTTCTTGATTGTTGTCTCTTTTCCTTTGTCCCTCAGTGAGAGACTTTGCTTGTTGTATCGTTGGAAGATGAGGCAGTTTAAAGAACTCATTATCAACTGGCTGACAAACTTATTTAGTGCCAGAGTTGACTCTGGCTCTGTTCCCAGTCATTGGGCTGTAAATATCCTTGTGCCTATTTTTGAGCAAAATGACGATTCAGCACAATGTGCAAATTACCATCCAAATTGCACCCAATTGTACATCTTTTAGAGTAGCCTTCATTATTGACTGGGTGAAATCGCAGGCATTATTGCTATCCAGTGCATCTTCATTAAGGGTGTTGGAACAACTCATGCAATTTTCACTGCCAAAATGCTAATTGAAAAGCACTGAGAGCACCAGCCGGCAGTGTACATTGTCTTCCTTGATACTGGAATTACTTTCAGCCGTGTTACTACGGCTTGTTGCTGTGCACGGTGTTGAATGTTGACAGATTTAGGAAGGTATGAAGTAGCAGTTACACAACATGAGAATGTGTATACTTCATTAGTCGGTGGGCATCGCAGCCGTCACTCGTGACGCATAGGATATGTCACCAATGGTTTGGTCATGTCCTTTTGCAGTACCTGACGCAGTTGACAATTTCACCTAATCCTTTGAAATTACTTTACAATATCCACCATACTGAACATTGAATGTAATACACAAAAATTAAAAACTAGAAATGCTGCTGGGATGGGTAAAATTTCTGGGCATATACGAAAGTCAGTTCTTTGAGATATTGATTAGAGTATGTATGATACAGCTATACCAGATGAATGATTGCTTAGTATAATAGCACTCTGTGTATAGAGAAAATGTGCTAAACTTAGGGCTAGTAATTACACAATAGTCGTCTTGACTTGTGTTGCATGCAAGCTCTTGGAATGCATTCTTTCTGATTATGTTATACACATTTAAGAAATTACCAACTGGCTCGATAGAAGGTAGTTCAGATTTAGGAAACATTATTCCACTGAAGCTCATCTTGTGGATTCCAGCATGATATAGCAGATATATTAGATTCAGGAAGTCAAATGTATCACGATTGACATATCCAAGGATTTTCTTAGGGTAGATCTGGGGAAACTACTGACAAAAAAATTAGTGCGTTCGGGATAGATAAAGATATGGCCAACTTATTAAACATAAATTCGAGAATTGAACAGATAAGATGTTACCAATTTTAAAGTTGATGACATTAGCACTTTTTATGCACCCCCTTAGCTTTCATGAGCGACTTGATTAGACTGGGCATACCCTCAAACAGTATTTTACACTGACTCTTTAAATCGTCATCATGACACCAGATCTGACCGAGCTTCTCAATCAAGCCAATTTCTGTCGTTATACTTTTTTGGACTTTTCTTTGCTATTTTCTAAGGATATTCTATGGGGTTCATGTCTGAACTGTTTCTAGGCTTTGTTCTTGCATAAAAATCTTATCTTGCATAAAAATAAATTCACTTTGGCCGAATTACTCTTGCACGTGAGCTACCAAACGGGTTCTTAATACTATACTGTTCACGTCTCATAGTTCCTTCTACAATATACAATCGTCCACAGCCATACCAAGAAAACACACTGCAGACCACCACTAAAGTTGGATGCTTCACTCAATCTGGATGGAATGCTTCTCCTTATCTTCTGACATATTGACTTGTCTCTTCTTCGACAGGAATTACCGATTCGTCACTAAAGCAAACCTGAAATAAATAAAACAAATAAGCCTATCATTAAATGCAATAAGCTGTATGGTTTAAAAGAAGAATTTCATACATTTACTGTGCTGTACGGTTACATCACTTAGATTGGGTTATAATGGAATAATGAATGGTAATTTAGGAATTACAGTAATTGTCATGGACTTGCCTGTTTCCATTCATCAGATGACCAATTCTGGAGGGTCGTGGCACACTGGAATCTCTTTACAGCCATAGCAGGAGTAAACTTCGCTTTGCCTTGAGGTCATCTTGCTTTCATTCCAGCATTAAACAGCTCTCGCCTCAGAGTCCTGGCTAATACAAATGACCCATACTCTTCTAATTTCTTACGTAAATCTAAACTAGTAACCTTGCGGTTGTTTACTGACAAATTAATCAGTTTTGCTTCCTCCTTGGGGTTGGTTTCTTCTTCTGCACACAGTTTCCAACACGTTGTTGACATTTTGTCTTGGGCCGATGACCTTCGATGTTAGGCCCCTTAAAACAACAAGCATATCATCATCACATTTTGTCTTCCCGTTATCTTCACATTTTAAAATTCTACTTACAGATTGCTGTGGTATTTGCAATCTAGAATCTATTTCTTGTTGTGATTGACGTTTCTCAAGAAGTAGCTCTCTGACAATGCCTTTCTTGGCGAAAGGTCTCTTCGTCTCCCCATAACCTCAAATTTTGACAGTTCTCTAGAACCACTCTTAAGAAATATGAACTGAACTCCTGAATAGTATCAATAATACATGTAATTTACAGAATGCACAGTCTTAATAATAGGTCACATTATTTACTTCCAAACAGCAACAATATGCAGGTAATAAAGATAGACAACAGAACATGTTCACTAACAAAAATGACACAAAACCATGTGAATAATGAAATTACATTGTGGTTCTCATTGTAGCCACTGTATGAAAAACATACAATAGTGTGGACCAGGATATCTCAAGTGGAAACTTTGCCTCCAAACAAGTTCAAGGATTAGGCTATAAAGGTCGATAGTTTACATAAAGGTAGAAATATAACTTTTACCATTAAAATTTGGCCACGTCTGGTGTATTTCTACAAAATAGGACTCAGAGCATTAGAGTAGGTGAAGCTTTATTTGATCCTGTAACAATTATGGGATTGGGTCCCACAGGGCAGTATTATGAGACTTTTATTTTCTGATATATTAAACAAGATGAATAATTAACTGAAAAAATGATGAGGCTCTGTGTAATAAATAAGTTTCAGGATTATGAGCAACTGAAAAAGACCTTGACAATATTGTAAGTTGGACATCGTGCAATGCTATATTTGTAAACGTGGTGAAAAGTCAGTTTCTTTGTTTCACAAATAGAAAGAGTCCTCTCCGTTTTTATTATTATATTGATGGGTGAAATTTCTTCATGGGGATCTCTGTAAGTACCTAGCTATTCATAATAAGGATATAGCTTCATTATGGTAATCACTTAAACATATTGAAAATAAAATTTACAGATCTCTTAATATGATTATGAGGTTATTTAGGGGTTGTAAAGGAGAGGGCATATAAATCTCCAGCAAAGCCACAATGAGCGTGTGAGACCATCACCAGTATTACTTGAGTAGAGAACAGGAAATGATCCACAGATATATCTCCATTTCTTGCAGGTGATTTCTAACAAAAGAGTTGTGTTACAGAGATGTTGCAAAGTTTCAGCTGGGGAGAGTTTGAGAAAGGAGACCAGTTGTTTGATTAAGCAGTATATTCTGAGATGTCATTGGAGAGTTGGCTTGGAATGACATTAGTTGATGAATACCTTTAAGTCATGTTCTTTAACTGTAGGAAAGGTCACAACATGAAGATAAGTTTGAATTCAAGGGGACAAATTTTGGCAAATGTTCACTTATAGGAAAATGATTTAGTGATTGAAATAATATGTTTCATATATTTCCACAATCTTTTTTCTATATAAACAACCAACAGCCCTAATTGCTGTTGTTTGATTGATTCATTGATTCATTCATTCATTCATTGATTGGGACATTAACTGATTTATGCTTTTGGTCTTAATGTGATTTACAGATGGGGGATGATGGATATTTCTATGCTTATGATTTAAGCATTGTCCACTTGTTGGGAAAGTGGTAGGAGTACTGTGGGATTATTTGATATTACAGTGAAGTGTTTTTAGAAAGATAGTATATAGGAACATGGAAATGAACAAAGAGGTGACAAGTCAACTCATATGTAGGAAGATGGGAACAGGGCAGTATGAATATAAGAGGATGAAGAAAATGGCTAGTCATTGTGGAATTAGGGATCAACAGAAAGAGAAACAGAAGCAAGGAATGGTATTGGGTAATGATTCGGAGATACTGCTTACTATTATTTATTTTCCTAAAATTGTACATGTTCACATACATGGAAGTACCTCCACCCATACATGTATGTGTACATATACTCTGCTGAATATTCACAAATATGTAGGTGATTTTAAATTTACAAATTTGCAATGTTCCTCCCTTTCTATGCTACTGTGTTTACTGCTGTCCAACAGTGTGTTCCTTTTCATGTTCTTATATCTCATCAATTGTTTGAAAAGCAGTGCCAAAGGGACTCAGGTTAAAACACAGCAGGTCATTGTGCAAGTTAGGTTCCAAAAAGGGTAAAAAATTAAAGAAGTAAATGCAATGTAAATTTTAACCTATTAGAATTTGTATAGTATTATTTGAAGTAGTTGCACAAGTGGTATGTGTGTTGATTATGTTTGTAAAACAGAAAACATTATGAGTAAGAGTTTGTAAATTCTATACATTTATTAAGGATGAGCTGTGTGCTTAATAGAAAAAAATAGCAAAAATTGTAGAATACTGTTTTTAGGAAATTGTATTCTTCTCTGTCCTTTTAAAATTTAGTGCTTGATAATAATGTATTTTTGTGTACCATTTACCACTAAGGTGGACACCTCTCTTGCATTTAATGGGATTTTCATTTGATTGTTCCTTTCCATTATACATTTTTTAAATGGGGGATAAAATAATTATACTCTTCTTGTGCCACTATGAAATTTATTTTCTCAGCTGTTTCTATTTTAGGCCTATATATTTTTATTCCTTACTTCTTTATTCTACTTGTCTTATTTCTTACTGACAGCCTTCCGAAGATACTAAGGAGGAAATATTCATAGAGGAACAAACTGATGAAAAGCTGTTGCCATACATCAAAGAAGAAACAAAGTACGTACACTACAAGTTTTATACAATATGGAATATGTTGTACCTATTCACAGTTGTGTTCAGTAGTGGTTGGTTTATCTCCAAAAGTGGCCATGTTCATCAGTTCAATCCTGTCTTTACAAGGTTACATTTAAACACTAATATCTGAAAATTCTATTGGTTAAAATTATGAAAAATATTCAGGAACTTTAAGGTCATATTTAATGTTCCATCATGTACTCATAGTTTTATTCAATATATATCTACAAAAAGAATCTCTGGTAAAGCTAGATATTTTTGAAGTGTATTTGTTTACAATACCTTTAAGCAACCATGAAAAAGTGTTCTTTCTTTCACTTTCTCTGCATCATTTGTTCATCACATTCTTATCATCTGAAATGCTATCTGAAACTATTGCTTCCAGATATTCTGAGTAATATTTTTATACGTTCATGCCAACAGTGACACACAGAAAAAGCTATACTTGTAGATTAGAAATTAAATCTTCTAATTCGAAATTGTTAAGTTTTATGTACATTGTAAACAATAAATATTTCAAACTAACATAATCAGTTTCATTAATCAATATAATGATGGCTCAGTTCAATAATGTGATAACTCGAAGAATGTCATTTTGAAATTATTTGGTTAGATTCCTTTTTCTGATCATTTCTGTTCTCTTGTGTGTTAAGTCAGATTCCTCCATTTGTGGACGCCAAAGCAGATAATGTGTTGTAGAAATGAAACTTTGAGGTCAGTTATGCTACATCTTCGGTATCATAGTTTTCAAATAAAACTTGTGCATTGTTGTAAGCATAAAAAATTGTGCTATTTATTTATGTTCATTCCAGTGATGTGGTCACACTTTCTGATTCATTTTAGTGTTCATTGTCAGTCAGGTGCTTCTAGTGTTATGATTGCAAACATACTTACACAATTAGTATTAACTAATAAAATAGACAGGTACAAGTGGAATTTTAAATTTGTTCAGGTTGCCTAAAAAAATTCAGAATTCTGCAAGTAAGTGAATTTATTATCTCATAAAAGTAGATAAATAGGCGGTACATTATTGCTTCACGTCCGTAGGTTTACCCTCAAAGTGCCCTACACGTGACCCCCGGGTGGTGCTAAGAAAGCAATAACTGTGTCTGCTGGACCTATCTTTTTAATGATCCTCTAGCAATGGCAGAAGTATTTCATGGAAATGGCTCTTCTCAGAGCTACCAGACAAGAAACATCGGACCTTTCATCCATGTTTTCGAGCTTAACCTAGAAAGCATCAGCAGAGTAAAATATGACTACCTATCCAAAGTTATCCTGAATAATAATATAGACGTTGTGGTTATACATGAAATCCATACAGCCGATAAAGAAGAGTTTCGGAAAAGGGGCCTCATTGATGGTTTCACAGCTCTTGGTGCAACATATCACAGTGCACATGGTATAGCTACTTATGTTCGTAATAATATCCAAGATGCCTCACTGCTCTTTCAAAACGAAGACGAAGGCATCCATTGTGTTGCTGTGTGAGTGGCAGATGTTACTATTTTTAACATTTATAAACCCCCAAACGCACAGTGGTCAGGTACCGTACTCCCGACTGCTCAACACCCTGCAGTTTATATAGGCGACTTCAACAGCCATCACGAACTATGGAAGTACTCGAATAACAATGAATGTGGAAAGAAACTCGTAGATTGGACAGAAATGAACAATCTCCACCTGATTTCTTACCCAAAAGATCATGGTACTTTCCAATGAGCTGCATGAAGTAGGGATTTCAATCCTGACTTGTGATTTGTTAGCTGCAATGAGGCAGGACAGCCCTTACATACCAGTCGTAAAGTGTTAAGACATTTTCCCCACAGTCAACATGGCCCCATTGTAGTGGGCATTGGCATCAAAATTCCTGTTTTACGGTCAATACCACATGCTCGGAGGAACTTCAGAAAAACAAACTTGTCAACATTCACCACTGAACTGGATAAATGTGTTCGGTGGATTGCTCCCAAGCACAATTACAAGCGTTTCGTAGATGCAGTTATGATGGAGGCTAAGAAGAAGAGTATGCCATAGAAAAGAATACATCCCTGGTTGGAATGCAGAGACTGATGCACCCTATAACGAATATCTGCATACTGGTGATGAAGACATAGCCGATGAACTTCTTTCCAGCATGGGTACTACCCGGAGAGAACGGTGGATTGAAACAGTGGAGAATATCGACCTAACTCATTCCAGTAGAAGATCTTGGGGGCACCGCAGAAAACTTGGAGGAAGGACACATTTGGTGAAGGAACAGCCTGGAGTTACTCCGGATGAAGTAGCATCTCACATCGTCACAACTTCCCAAACTCTGCCGGGGTGAGTGGCTCAGACGGTTGAGGCGCTGGCCTTCTGACCCCAACTTGGCATGTTCGATCCTGGCTCAGTACGGTGGTATTTGAAGGTGCTCAAATACGTCAGCCTCGTGTCGGTAGATTTACTGGCACGTAAAAGAACTCCCGCGGGACAAAGTTCCGGCACCTTGCCGTCTCCGAAAACCGTAAAAGAGTATTTAGTGTTACGTAAAGCAAATAACATTATTAACTTCCCAAACTCCATCAGATAAGAAACATACCAAATACATACGGCGCCAGCTCCAAACTCTGGAATCAAGAACACCACGCACATCAAGGTATTCACAACCGCTTACGGTGTAAGACATCAATGCTGCTCTCAATGACGTTAAACCAAGTACAGCTCCAGATTTTGACGACATTCATCCAGAATTTCGCATTCATTTAGGGAAGAATGCAAGAAGTTGGCTGTTAAGGTTTTTTACCGACCTTCTACAGAACAGACAACTCCCGGCAGAATTCAAACGAACGAAAGTGATTTCCATCTTGAAACCAGGTAAGCCTGCCAATGACCCAAGCAGTTATAGACCAGTTGCCTTTCTTTTTTGAGAGGCTATTCCACAACAGAATCAGCGCAACTATTTTTCAGCGTATTACAGTTGATCAAGCTGGATTCAGGCCAAATCGCAGCTGCTGCGATCAAGTGCTTTCACTGACATTCCACATGGAAGCAGGTTTCCAGAAACAACTCAAGACCTCAGCTGTATTCATTGATCTTACAGCAGCATTTGACGCAGTCTGGAGGGAGGGATTAATTTACAAGCTTCTCAGAATTGTACCCTGTAGGACCATCGTGCAGGTTATAAGCAATATGCTCGATGACAGAAGATTTTGAGTGTGTATGGGAAATAGTATGAGTAGAGAAAGGAAGCTCAAAACTGGATTACCCCAAGGATCGGAACTGTCTCCCCTACTGTTCAATTTGTATATCTCTGATCTCCCAGAAATAACATCACAAACATTTTGTTATGCTGATATCATAACACTAGCTACTCAAATTCGAGACCTTAGTGTGACAGAAGAAGTGCTACAAAGAGACCTGATTTCACTTGAAACATACTTCAAGAAATGGCAACTGTGTCCTAACTCTAACAAAACAGAAGTGTCATGTTTTCACCTGAATAATCGCCAAGCTGGCATTAAACTTCACATACGTTTTTGTCACCAAGAACTTCGGCATAGCAGCTATCCCAAATATTTGGGGATTACACTTGATCGCACACTATCTTACAAACAACATCTTATGAATCTGTCCAGAAAGCTCAAAACACGTAATATTATCCTTCAGGAATTGTATGGCTCAAGTTGGGGTTCATCAGCAAAGACTTCATGATCTTCTGCTTTGGGACTGGTTTTCTCGTGTGCTGAGTACTGTGCACCAGTTTGGCTGGATAGCCCACATACAAGACTAATTGATACTCAACTGAATGCTAGCATGCGGTTAATATCTGGTACTATCCTGTCCACATCCCTTTATTGGCTCCCAATTCTGTCAGCTATAATGCCGCCTGATTTAAAAAGATGAAATGCTACAATCCGAGAGTTCAAGAAGATAGACATGAACCCTCAACTGCCTCTTTTGGATGATATTCCTGTTCTCAAAGTAACGAGACTCGAGTCACGACATCCATCTTTGCATGATGCTGTCGCATTGGCTGATGGGAATTTTCACCCTTTAGAAGAATGGAGAAGTCGCTGGAAAGTTGCCACAGACAGTTCCTTACACAACATCTTTTCTGGTGAACATCATCTACCGCGTATGATTTGGACCACTCTGAATCGGGTGAGAACAAATCATGGACGATGCAGGGATGCCCTTTATAAGTGGAAATATATCTCATCACCAGAGTGCGACTTTGGTGCATCTCGACAGATGATCCCCATATTGTAAGTGAATGTACACGACGTTCCTACACAGGTAGCCCGAGTGACTTTTTGGAACCAACAGAGGAAGCCATACAGTGGATCACTCAACTGGACATTCTGCTATAAAACATGTTTCTTGTCTGTGAATATTTGTAAATACTATATATTTGTTTATATGTATCTAACTTGTTGCCCTATGCTAATAATAATAATAATAATAATAATAATAATAATAATAATAATAATAATAATAATAATAATAATAATAATAATAATAATAGGTAAATAACGAAGTGATATAATATTCTTTCAAAATTGTAATTATTGTCACTGACCTTACAAAGTACCACAAGTGTATGTCCTGTTTTAAAACATTTAATGCAGTAGTGTTTTTGAACTGTAGTTGTGACATTGCTAATTAACTTTTTGCTGTCACACCTTTGTTGGTTACTGTGTGAAATGATCTTTGATAATCCCTGGGAAATGATTCTATAGTCTCGGATTGGTGCTCTTAACCAAGCCCTTGTATCAGCAGGTCATGCGATGGCTAGTCGTAGCCTAAGGTTTGACTTCAAACAAGATTTGTGATGGAAACTACGAATTCTGTATGGTTTATTTGATTTTGTGAGTGGTTAGAATCTTCTCGACCCTTATGTGATGCACTGACTTGTTCCTACTGTACTTTCACAACTAGTGGCAAGAAATATTCATGTCGGTCCTCAGAGCTACCAAGTACCAGCTCACACTCTCTGTTTCTTTGTAATTCATGTGTAACAGGACACAATAGGCTACGTTAGAGAACAATCTTGTATTATGACCACCAGTAAAAATGTTGCTTATGAATCCTTTTCACACACAAAATCATATTTCTATTTTTGATGGAGTCTAAATTAGCTTTCTACTTTCTAAACATATTTTGTGCAGAGACCAGCAAAGCGACATGCATTTTATGTGTCTTCTTTTTTCTTGGCATATATGTCAGAGGACAGTCCATTGTCTGCGTAGCATAGTCCATTTTACATCATAGATTTTAGAAGCTTCTGAAGGATTCAGTCGACCGGATCTTATCTGCTACTTCCCACTTTGTTTTAGATCTCACCTCAGGCGCTATTGTTTCCTCACTCTCGTTTCAGCAGTCTACAAATATCATGCCGCAACTTAAATGACTTCCTTTAAAATGTCTAAACTATTTGCCATGCCAGTTGGGTATTGAATTACATAAGAAAAGATTTTATGATTCAAAAAATTTCCTAATTGCTGACTTGTGGAAATACACGTATTTCTGAGGTTACCAATTAGTGATGAGATTACCTTCCATTTGTGGAGACACACATCGTCCTGAGCTAAATAGTGATGAGGCTTACTTCCGTTTGTGTAGAGACACATGGTCCTGAACTAACCACTTAGTTATGTGGCTTCCTTCCAGCTTTAGAGCGTTGAGTGTCACATGGCCCTGAGCTGACCACTTTGTGCCACACCTCCATGGTCTTCATATTTATAGGCATGATCGGAGTGAAAATAACAAACTGATTAATATGATCGTCTGCTGTTTATGACGTATGTAAGCAGAAATATTAATTGCAAAATTCTATTCAGGCTAGAATACACTGACGGACTCCCCTCTTGTAGGTACTGAGACAGTATTACGGATTTAAAACTGCTTTCCCAAGGAACGGTTTTGATTTGGCCAATTAGCCATAGAAAACAGTGTCACGTTTATATTCTCAACTTGGATTTCTCCTACTTGTAAACCATCATATTTCTTAAGTAATTAATTTATTCTCTGGGACTTGCTCTCGATACTTAACTCTCATTCTGCTGTGTGCTGCCATCTGTTATGGTGTGGTCGAAACGTGACCTCGCCTCCGACCAATCAGGGAGCTCCTCGCCATCTTGTTGAACTGCTCTCTTCCAGCGGGAGTAATCGGCCATTATGAAATGAGAAGAAGCTTGACCATGATGGAGGAAGGACATGCTACTCACTCGCTCCGGCTTTTGGCCTTAGCGCACATTATGGATCTGACATAATATATTAGTGCGATGGCTTTCAGCCATTCTAAAGGTTAAATTTTTAAATTTTGAAGACCGTCCTCCTTTCTGCAGTAAATGCAATATTTTGTGATATCATTACGTGAGTATGGAGCAACTGACGCTTTGATGTTACTACAAGCCTGATTCTGCAACTGTAAGTTTCTTCTTCATTTAAATTGAACTTAGTCTCCGGAGACCGGAATGATGTTTTGGAAAACATGCCCTCTTCTTTGAAAAGCCATCACGCTAGTTGTTGGTTCAAAAATTTAAAAGGCAGTAACTGTTCAAGTTTTTCGGCTTTCCTCTGTAAAAATTTATATATATATATATATATATATATATATATATATATATATATATATATATATATATATATATATCATAATGATCTGGATATGTGTGGTATGAAGGTGTATTACGTTTCATCTAGTTTGGGAAATTATGAAAAGTTATGATTATTATTAACGTGGAGTTTTGGGAGATAAGGTGTATCTCCTCTATATGTACTTCATAGGAACTCTACCTCTTGGAAAGGTTTTAGGACCATGTGAGTTTTCTCCAGGGTATCAGAATATTAGTTTGGGTCTCTTTTAATTTTATTCCTGCTTTTCCTTTTTTTCTTGTAAAATGTAAATGAATGAGTTTTGGAATTTCCGGGTTCCTTATGTTTCGACCATTGTTATGCTTATGCTTTGTGATTGGTCATTGCCAACTCTTGATGGCGAATGTTGGTTACCATGGCTACTCTGTAGTGATGGTAGTGGTTGTTTTTGGGATTCTGTCGCTTTTGTAAATATTTTATTTTGGTGTCTGTGTGACTTTAACACTTTATCCAAACTTTCTTTACTTGATATTTTCCCGGTTTGTGTTTGTTCGGCTGTCTTAACGTCTGTTTATTCTACTTGTGTTTATGTCACTCGAGACGTAATTACCCTGATCCCCTTGCGAAAGCTCCACGATCACACTATTCGGACGAATATTATAAGTTAAATGAAAGTAAGAGTAAATGAAGAGAAAACTTGTACTTTGAAGGTCACCCTTTGTAAAGCACCCCAAAGGCACTACTCACTTAAAGTAATTATCATGTAGTCATGTACCTTTTACACTTATTTCTGGTTGGCCGACCTCAGTTTTTCAGGAGTTTTACTCAGTTGTTAATTACCTTATATTATTGTTTGTTTTTCTCTTCTATGGACGGTTTTATTTAATTTTATTTTTATAAATAAAAAAAGTACAGGGGTTAATTTAAATTATCCACGGTTTGTTGTGACACTTCTCCACTTGTTAAGGTAAGTTTTTCTTGTTCTCTTGTTGTTGGAAGGAGTGTATAGTGTTTGATTAAGCTTCCACTTATTTCTTACGAACTGGTGCAGTTGTGTAACTGCTAGTTCATACTTTGGGCTGGCCGTTATGGTTGTTGTTGTGGTGTTTGGCAATGTAACGGCACAGTTATTGGTAGCAGAGCGTGGTTAATTGTTTTGTATTCCATTTACTCGTATATTCCGAAGGTGTGTTGTATCCTTCATTAAATTTATTCTGCACTGTACTGTACCAGGATGTTAAGTGAGTGAAAGAAGGACATGGTATTTAAAAGGTGTAGAATGTTATTGTAAAAGAAATGCATTCGTCTTGTTTATTTTGAACGATTTTTATTTCATGTAATGTCAACGCGGAGTTCCTTGCCTTTCCATTTCTTGCTGTTTTGGTAACTGTTTCGACTCAAGTGTGTGCGGTTGGTAGCCCTGTTACTAGCTGTTTACTCTCGCTGTATGCTCCTCCCTTGGTTTCCTGCTTCTCAGGTGTTGTGTACCTTTTCCTCTCTTGTTTCTTCATAAATTGGTGAGTACTGCTGTATTGATTTAATTCGGAATTTGGTGTATTATTGTAAACCTTGAAACTGTTCCTAGTATTTCTATTCAGACACAAATAGGTTGGGCTTGGGCTGTGAGCATGCTACGGTTTTCAGTGTGCTCTCCGTGATTTGTGTGACTTATCTGTTTTGATATTTTAAAAAACAACATGTTTGTTCTCTATACTTGTTCGGTGTGCATTAATTTTAATTTCTACTTGGTAAGCTCGTGTGATTTTATTCACCGTGTGAAGTGCAGTTGGTTTTTGGTTTAAAGTATGATGTCTTAGTTCGTGATCTGGGAACGCTTTATTATATTATTTGTCATGGCATTGTGTTTTGATTCCCAGATTTAGTGTGGTGATTATAATTAGTGTTGTTTCCTGGCCTGTGTATTTGTCAGGGTGTGTACCAAAATTTTATATGAGAAACTACTGTTTCTAACCGTGTTCTGATGTGCTAGTACTGGTGTGTGAACCGAAATTTTACTTAACCTAAATTTAGGCCTAAGCATCATGTGTTATTCATTTGTGCCACTGGTACTGTACCATCATATATCGGAAATTATCTTCTCCTAGCATCGTTATTACCTGGTGCCACGTATTTTAATTGTTTCTGGTGTAGTGTGATTTCCCTGGTGGTCGTGTTTTCCGTGCCGTTTGTGAATATTTATGTATAAAATCGACCTTAGGCTTGCTGGTACGGTTTTCATGCTAGCTCTGATTTTTCTAAATTAAGTGAAACCTAACCGGTGGTGAATTATTTATGCTGGTTTTGAATTTAATTCGCTCTATTGTGTATCAGTAACCTTGGCCTTGCAACCTTATTTAACCGTTAATATTTTACGTTTTCATGCAGTGTCTTGTGGCCAGTTACGTTATTTACTGGTGTGATAGCTTGGCAAGCCTGTAATGCCTGTATTAACCTGTGTAGCATCTGTTTTGATTATTTATGGCCTGTTGATGTGATGGCTCTGCTTTTGTTGCGTGTTTGCTGGTCTGTGCTGGCTGTGAGGTTGGTGTTTGCAAAATTGCATGAATGAAGTATTTCATTTTTACCCTGTCTCGCGGTTGGTATGGATTGGTGAACTGCTGGATAGAGGTTTGACTCATTCACCCACCTCGTCCTTAATATTATGTGTTATGGGAAAAGCATTGGTTACGGTTGTATACGGTTAACTTGTGAACCTTTTACCTGTGATGTATGTGATAATGTGCTGTTGGAAACTACCTTTGGCCTAATTGATATCGTTCTCGTGTGCCTTGCTTCTTTTAATATTTATTGAGATCTAACTGTTGAAAATTTATTTAACTAAGTTACTGTTTTCATGTGAGGTGTCAAGTATTAGCGACTTTTGAGTTATAATTATTTCTGTATTGCTTAAAATTGTTTACCTTTCGGGGCTACTTGAGGTTCAGTCATATTTTCTTGTGGTGATATCTTGACTGAGTATTGAAATTATATCTCCTGTATTATTTATTCTGGTCATCTGGGGACTGTCATTGGTGGTGTGTTCCTGTTCCTGCTACGCTATAGCTGGCCTATGCTAATTGTGAGACTGATGTTTGCCTATGGCATAAATATGTATTACTTTTACCCTGTCTCGCTGCTGGTGTGGGCTGGTGTGTTGATGAGTGGTCACTCGAGTTATTTCACCAAGGATTCTGTTTATGTGGGATTACTGGGTAGGCATTCGTTGTTGTTGAATTCTGTCAGGCAGTAACAGTGTGGATGCCTTGTTGACCCTGTGTCTGGACCTATTCAGGTCTTTACTAGTTCATCCGTGCTGGTTATTGGTTGCTGGCAGTTTTCTATTTCTGATGGATCCTGTGCCCTCTAATTAATTTAACCTGTTCCCTGGTTATGGTGTAGTCGCCCGATGTGTGGTCTTCCTCGAGGTTCCAGCTCATGTATTTTCTGTCGTGCTTTTGAAACCTAACCTGTTGCATCTGTGAAATTCTGCCTGTCAAACCTCTGTTAAAAATTAAATAATTGAAAAGGAGGTTCAACCTATTCAATACATAAAAGAAAGAAATGTAGTAATTACATTCTTATTTAAATAAATAAGTCTAATGCTTTTTCTAAATCTGGTGTATACAGATTTAAATGCAACAACTGCAATTCCTCCTACGTCGGACAAACTGGCCGCAACTTCAATATCAGATACTCTGAACATGTCAACGCCATTAAATACAACAGATTCTCTGCCATAGGACAGCACATACAAGACTCCAAGCATATTTTCACCATTATTGACAATGACATGAATATACTTAAAATCATTAACAAAGGCCCCCTCTTAAACATTACTGAAAATTGCTTTATCCACCTTGACCAGTACTTCAACCCTAATTTCAATTTAAACGACATTTCTGAAAAACCCAATATCCTTTTTGACTTCCTAATTCTTCTTCTCAAAAATTCCAAATTCCAAAACCCCAATTCTATTTTCCATGCCTTACAAAGTTCCCACCCACATTTTCTACCTCCAATAACCCACCCTCCTAACCCACCCTAAACTACCCCTCCTTCATTTCCCTATCTTATCCTTCCTCATTACCATCTAACTTCAATTTCTTTTATTCTTTCTCTTATTTCACTATCACTCTTCCTCTTTTAATTTATTCTTCCTTCTCTATTAAAAAAAGACCTTCATTTCGGTTCTCCTCTTTCAAATTTCAACTCTTGTCTTGCGCCAACTTCGACTACTTCAATCATGACCTAAAAATTTTTCAATTTAAAAAATAGCGCACTGTGCATATAAGTTTTCACTTGTTTTCCGATATTGCGCTTTTTACTATATTTTTTTCTTCTCTTTACAATTGTTTTTTCAAGTCAACTGTTTTCCAAGAACTTAACAGGAGTACAAGTACTCATTCAATTATACTGATTTGCGTCGTATATTTTTATATACGTACTTAACTTCCCGCAACCGAGACAAATTCTGGACCTTCAAAACATTCTCCACTCTACTTTGGCGTTCGAGACCGCAGCGCATGACCTTGAATGTGCCGCGCTGATCACCAGGAGCTGGCGGTTTGCTACTACAAATCTATTCGTCTGCGACTTCAAGTTATTTATGATCTTCGTATATTATTTGATAGTGTTGTGACTTTGTGCCTGGCAGAATGTGGTGTCGTGACTTTGTGCATAACAGAGTGTGAAACTGACCTATTTGACCGTTCTACAATATTCATAAATATTGTACATGTTTTTACGTCTGATGATGACCTGGACTAAGGTCGAAACTGGTCCCATTTAAATAAGAATGTAATTACTACATTTCTTTCTTTTATGTATTGAATAGGTTGAACCTCCTTTTCAATTATTTAATTTTTAACATCAATACTTTCAATACGGAACAATGACATTTTTATCTTTAAATGTCAAACCTCTTGCGTTAGTTCTGGTTCATGTGTGGATATTCTTAGGCGACTAGTGGTTTTCTTGTGTAGTTTGTGTGGTACTCTGCCGTGCTCATTGTGTTCGTGGAATTCCTATGTCGAGAAAATTTCTAACCTATTTGTATTTAATTGCATTCCTTTTTGAGTTGTGGATTCCATCGGCCTCCCTACCATTTCTACTGTATTGGGTTGCTGTTGAGCAAATGTGGTCTGTAGCCTGAGGATGGAAAAGCCTCTTAACCTAATAGGATTGGGTACAGATTGGTGTTGGGTGATGAGATTGGTACCAAGTATTTGTTGTTTGGGGTTTATATTTCGGGGTGGGCATGATAGTTTCGCAGCATGTCGTTGAGGGTTGTAAGTGCCCTTTTTTCCCTATTTGGGCTGGCGCATGCATGTTGGAGCTAGTCATGGTTGTTTTACGGTTTCTGTGTTGTGTTGGCTCATTATGACATGTCAGGTATGGACCGGTTGAGGTCTTATTATTGTACCTTGTGTCTTCGTAGATTTGGAAATACCCTTCGATGTGGGTCTATTGCTCTGATGGACTGATTTTAACTTGTGTTATGTAACTTGTTGGCTTTGTGTGTCCTGGTTTCTTCGCTTTTGGTCTCACTGCATTACCTATTGATCTGATGTTATCTTGTGTTCTGTTGCTACCTCATGTAATGCTCAGTTAATGTTCACCTGTCACTCTTTGACATTTTTTCTCTTCAGTGGATCTAATTTGTCTTTCGACAAGGTTGTTTGGTCATCTTACCATTCTGTGGGGTCATTAACTCGGTATGGGACTCGTTAATGGTCTTTAGGCAGTACCGTAGTCGCCCAACTGTTAGATTATGGGGTCTATGTGTTGAGTTCCTCTATTCTTCATTTTCTGTGAGCATTTTTCCAACGTCCTGCCATCTTTTCTGCCATTTATATTTTATTTTACCTTGTTTCCTGGTTGTATTGAAAGGTACCTGGTTAGCGGTAATGCTACAGTGTGAATCTGTGGATGTCGTATATTTCTAGTCCGGTTATCACCGAGGCCTTGTAAAAGGCAACCGGTAGATTAGGTTGGGTAGGTCATTGCTCTAATTTCTTCATGGTCATCTGGTTTGAGGTGGATTCTATCGCATTTTCTTACTTAATCAGGTGTCCTGCGTGAAAGCATGTTGTTGTGAATTCAATGAAGTTGGAGGTTTTGTGACTTCGGATAGGTTTTCCCTCATGAATTTCTTTCATCCATTTTCTATTCTGTTATTCCCATGGGGTTAATGAAGGAGTCCTTATGTATTTACTGTTTTCCATCCTTATATTATTCTTGGCTTGGTATTGTTGTTGCTAGTTCGGTTGTTGATGACAAACATTTAGCGCACCTCACCATCTTATTGAATCAGAAGTCTCCTTCCGTACTACCAGCGTTATCTTGTCTCGAAGATTTTTACCTCTAACCCTAGGATATTTTCATTTTTCTAAACTTGCATTAGGTGTGTGATATTGTTGAATTGAAGTACTGTTTCCTCTCAGTTCTCTTGCTCAATCAGGTGATGTGATTGGGAATGTTGAACCAGTAATTGTTGCAAATTTTACTTGATGTCTTTGAAAAAAATTTGGAAATTTTAAAAATGCATTTGTTGCTCACCGAGCCGCTATATGGAGATGGTTTTGTTCTAATAATTTGAAATTAAGTGTACCTTCAGAATGTCGGCTCCTGTAATGTGTTATGGTTAGGAATTTGTACCTCTGAATATACCCGGGGTTATTTTATGTTCACTGTGATGTGGTTGGTCGTGACCTGGTTTGGTAAGTACATGCGATGTATGCCTTAAATTTGTGTGTTACCTAGTTAAGTGTTCAGTGGTGGTACTGTTATTTAACTTGGCGTTGTGGATTTTTGATATTGTGATGATGTTAACTGGTAACGGACTTCCGCCGTGTGGTGAATCGGAAATTGATTATTGCACTGCTGATTGAAATTGGTATCGAAATTTCTATTTTCTAAAACTCGGACGTGTGCACCTATTTAAGTGTCGTTCATTCTGTATTGGTGGAATTTCAAGAGTCACTAATGTTTGTGCGGTTTACTCTTGTACTACTCTGTAGGCAAACCTATGCTCTTATGTGGTATGCTCTGGCCCTAGCTCAGTCGATTGTAGTTTGAAATTTTAAATTCATTTCTGCCTATTGGATCTTAGTATCCGTTGTAATGTATACACCAATTTAGCCATCTTTTCTCTGTTTGCCGGACTGAGTGGCTCAGACGGTTAAGGCGCTGGCCTTCTAACCCCAACTTGGCAGGTTCGATCCTGGCTCAGTCCGGTGGTATTTGAAGGTGCTCAAATACGACAGCCCCATGTCGGTAGATTTACTGGCACGTAAAAGAACTCCTGCGGGACTAAATTCCGGCACCTCGGCGTCTCCGAAGACCTTAAAAAGTAGTTAGTGGGACGTAAAGCAATTAACATTATTATATTATTATTTCTCTGTTTTCCTTCTTTGCTCTTTTGTGGTCTTGATTGTGTGGTTATGCCCTATTTAATTTTGAGATGAAACAAGAGGCTGCATTTCTTGATACTTGAAACCCGATTATTTAGATCTGCACTGAAACTCCATGTTTAAAGGTTAATTGTACTGCCAAAGTGTATTATTCCTGTTAATCCTATTTGTCGTAATCATTTGGCAATTAGAACTCCACTTGAAAAAGGTTAATTTTACCTGTGCATCTGCGTGCGTGTTGTGTTAAGATGAACTGATTACTGAAAATTTAATCTGCCGTTACATTGAATTAAAGAAAGTGTGTAATGTTGAAGAGACTCTGGTCTAGTGCTCGCAAGTGATGTGTCAATTTAGACTGTTTCTTGACCACTAATCTAAGTGACCATGTTGGAAAACATGGTCAGTTTCGGGAGGGGATGACTGAGACAGCATTACGGATTTAAAACTGCTTTCCCAAGGAACGGTTTTGATTTGGCCAATTAGCCGTAGAAAACAGTGTCACGTTTATATTCTCAACTTGGATTTCTCCTACTTGTAAACCATCATATTTCTTAAGTAATTAATTTATTCTCTGGGACTTGCTCTCGATACTTAACTCTCATTCTGCTGTGTGCTGCCATCTGTTATGGTGTGGTCGAAACGTGACCTCGCCTCCGACCAATCAGGGAGCTCCTCGCCATCTTGTTGAACTGCTCTCTTCCAGCGGAAGTAATCGGCCATTATGAAATGAGAAGAAACTTGACCATGATGGAGGAAGGACATGCTACTCACTCGCTCCGGCTTTTGGCCTTAGCGCACATTATGGATCCGACATAATATATTAGTGCGATGGCTTTCAGCCATTCTAAAGGTTTAATTTTTAAATTTTGAAGACCGTCCTCCTTTCTGCAGTAAATGCAATATTTTGTGATATCATTACGTGAGTATGGAGCAACTGACGCTTTGATGTTACTACAAGCCTGATTCTGCAACTGTAAGTTTCTTCTTCATTTAAATTGAACTTAGTCGCCGGAGACCGGATTGATGTTTGGGAAAACATGCCCTCTTCTAGAACTTTCGTGTGTTCAAGACCTTTGAAAAAGCCATAATGCTAGTTGTTGGTTCAAAAATTTAAAAGGCAGTAACTGTTCAAGTTTTTCGGCTTTCCTCTGTAAAAATTTATATATATATATAGTATACATATCCTAATGATCTGGATATGTGTGGTATGAAGGTGTATTACGTTTCATCTAGTTTGGGAAATTATGAAAAGTTATGATTATTATTAATGTGGAGTTTTGGGAGATAAGGTGTATCTCCTCTATATGTACTTCAAAGGAACTCTACCTCTTGGAAAGGTTTTAGGACCATGTGAGTTTTCTCCAGGGTATCAGAATATTAGTTTGGGTCTCTTTTAATTTTATTCCTGCTTTTCCTTTTTTTTTCTTGTAAAATGTAAATGAATGAGTTTTGGAATTTCCGGGTTCCTTATGTTTTGACCATTGTTATGCTTATGCTTTGTGATTGGTCATTGCCAACTCTTGATGGCGAATGTTGGTTACCATGGCTACTCTGTAGTGATGGTAGTGGTTGTTTTTGGGATTCTGTCGCTTTTGTAAATATTTTATTTTGGTGTCTGTGTGACTTTAACACTTTATCCAAACTTTCTTGACTCGATATTTTCCCGGTTTGTGTTTGTTCGGCTGTCTTAACGTCTGTTTATTCTACTTGTGTTTATGTCACTCGAGACGTAATTACCCTGATCCCCATGCGAAAGCTCCAGGATCACACTATCCGGACGAATATAATAAGTTAAATGAAAGTAAGAGTAAATGAAGAGAAAACTTGTACTTTGAAGGTCACCCTTTGTAAAGCACCCCAAAGGCACTACTCACTTAAAGTAATTATCCTGTAGTCATGTACCTTTTACACTTATTTCTGGTTGGCCGACCTCAGTTTTTCAGGAGTTTTTCTCAGTTGTTAATTATCTTATATTATTGTTTGTTTTTCTCTTCTATGGACGGTTTTATTTAATTTTATGTTTATATTTAAAAAAAAGGTTGTTCTACTTTGGGTATCAATATTAATTTATTTTACCTTTGTAAAGGTATGTTGTTGTTGTTCTTTCTTTCACTTTTTGGTGTTCTGATGTCCAGTACAGGGGTTAATTTAAATTATCCACGGTTTGTTGTGACACTTCTCCACTTGTTAAGGTAAGTTTTTCTTGTTCTCTTGTTGTTGGGAGGAGTGTATAGTGTGTGATTAAGCTTCCACTTCTTTCTTACGAACTGGTGCAGCTGTGTAACTGCAAGTTCATACCTTGGGCTGGCCGTTATGGTTGTTGTTCTGGTGTTTGGCAATGTAACGGCACAGTACTCATAGAATTTCACTGGATATTCAAACTGTCCTTCCTATTTAACACAGATATACCCATTTTTTATTTTGTTGAGTTATAAATTTTTCTTCGCAATGCATTTATAGGAGTCACTTAAACACGAAATCGAGAAGCGTTCAGCCACTGAAACACTATTTTGTAAAAATAAGTTTTTATAGATATCGGACATAGGCATTAGGGGAGAAAAATTGAACATACAATAAACTAATTTGAATGTTAGGATGTGTAAAATATCCTTTGCACTCCATTTTTGTAACAGAATATTCATCAGTCTGCATCTGGTGGCAGGGTCCAGTGTTGTGGTTCATTGACTCCAGTTAGTTCGGTCTCCGGCCATGTCTGCATGTAGTCTTCCAACTTTCAGGCCGTTGTGCACTTTATCAGTCTATGCTGTTTGGTTCGTCCCTAGCGCCTCTTTTCACCGACTTTCTGTGTAATACTCTGACTTTCCCAATGTATCGTCCTCTACACGCAACACTTGCCCAAACCAGCGCACACGCCTTTCCCCAATTTTCTTCTGGATCGTTGCAATGCCAAAACGTTTTCTAATAACATCATTTGAAATGTGATCTAGTCTAGTTATGCCAGCCTTCCACCTAAGCAACTTCGTATCCATGATGCTTATTTGGCGTTCTACCTCTAGAGCTGGGCAGCATTCGTTGCCGTAGAAAACGACAGGATGGATATCGATAGGACAGATATCAGTTCGGTAGAACTTAGTTTAGAGATGGCCCTTCGTCCAAAGTTCGGAAGGGCGCCTGTTGTCATTCTCCACTTCAGTCAGGCTTTGTATATCCTTAAGTTGACTTCATCAGTAAGTCGGCCATAATCATAGATTGTGGAGCCAATATACTTAAATATCTCTACTCGTGCTGTATCTTCAACGTCAACATGCATGGTTCCAACTTCTCGACGATTTAATGCAATGTATTCTGTCTTGTTGTTGTTGAGGCGCGGGGCTTATTGCGCTAGTCGATTGTTCCAGTCTTCTGTTTGACGCTGCAGGTCTAGCTTATTCTCTTCAGCCAAATGATATCATTTGCTTAGAGAAGTGTCCATGGTATTGAACTGCACAGGTTTGTGGTAATTGTGTCCATCACAAGAATGAGCTGCACTGGTGATAAGCCGGGGTCTTGATGAACTCCTACAGTTATGCGGAAGTCATCAGACGCTCCTGCGGCAGCTTGAACACAACTCATTTGTTCTTTGTAGAGCAATTATACCCTCTCAGCAAGGTGCTCTGGAATGCCATGTACTTGTAGGGCTGACTGATTACGTCATGAATTACCCGATGGAAGGGCTTCTAAGGGTCCAGAAATTTGTCATGAAGCCTCTTATTCTTTTCACAGTGTTTCTCAAGTAATATTCCGGCAGCATGGGTTTCTCCTATTGCGCCACAATTTTACACAAATCCAGCTTGGCTTGTTGTATGTTTGGCTAAATCGCTAATCCTTTTGTCGAAGATTTGTTCTAAGTCTCTCGTTGCGAGGCTCAGAAGTATGTTCGGGCCGTGATTAGAAAAATCCCCAGGGCTTCCCTTATTTCTGAATTGATACTCCGTCGCCAGTCTGTTTGTTTATGACCTTCTTTGATGATATGGTTGAAAAGCTTGCTTTAGCCACACTGCTGCATCCCCCCATTGAGAGAAACAAAACTCTGCTGGAAGATAATCGGCGCAGATGGCTTTCCCTGGTTTCATTTCCTTCAGCATAGCCTGGACTTTAGTGACGTCATTTTCCTACGTTGGACCTTCAACAGCGGAGGTGATTAGGATTGGTAGATACGGAAATTCCATGATTGAAATGTTGTCAAAATAGTTCCGCCAGTGTACTCGCGCTTCCCGCCTGTCCAGTAGCAAATCGTCTGTTTCCTCATTGATGCCGTAAAAACGTTGGACTTCTGACGTTTTGCGTTGGCTCGATTGACTAGCCGTTAAAAATTCCGCTCCAATTCGCGCATGTCATGTTTAACATATAGTCCTGCCTACCGGTTTGATTATGTTACGGCAAATACCTCCTTCATTTTATGAGTGGCAGCCTCGTAGGCATTCCAACGAGCAAGAAACTTGTGGTACAGCTGCTTCTTCAACCGTACTGCATATTTAACATATTCATTCCTTAGCCATATGTCATGTTTAATCCTTCGTTGTCGTCGCCCTGACTTAATTGTTCCAGGAATAGAGCGAAAGGCGTCTTTCAGTTAAGTCTGACTCACTTCAACTATGGTGATTTGTGACTCTATATCTTTTTCAACGACGTTAGTCTCCTTCTTCAGGGGCAACCATTTGATCCCAATTTGTCTATTTCCTGCGAAGTATTGGGCTCTTGGTGACTTTATCCGCAGCTTAGATGACTGGTCTTTGTTGCATCGCAAGGATTTAATAAGGGACAACTGTTATCATTAGAACATCTTCGAGATTTCACTCTCACACAAGGATGTAGTCAATGCGAATTGGATGGGAGCCACTGTAGTACTGAGTAGATGAATATCACTCTTTTTGAACCGTGTGTTTGCGATGATCAGTTTCTGCATAATCGCGAATTTCTTGGGCATCGTCATTCTTTTCACTAGTCCATGAACGGCATGGACTGTTTGTTCTTCTTTCCTCGGTCCGACACGTCCATTCAGATCAGCGGCAGCGATAAGATAGTCAGCGGTCTTCTTGTCAGGCAGTGCCCAGAACGCATCTTTGGTTTCCATGAGCACGTCAGTTTGTGGAGCGTTGCTGTGAAAAATTGGAATTTCCTTCTTTCCCCAGTGCGGACGACTTTCATCAAGCGATTGTCAAACTTTTGCACCTCGGAGACTGAACCGTCAAATTTAGCTGATATGACAATGTCAACACCATGAACTGTCCTTCGGTTTCTTTTGTACACCAGTTATATACCACACCTCTTTTCCCATGACTTTTCTCCATTCCATCTTTTTTTCCGCACCTCTCAGATGCCTATAAGCCTTCTCTCAAGTGCAGAGGATTATTCGCTACTTCATCCAGGCATAATTCAATGATGGGATGCAAAATGGGGGTACTAGCATGGTTAGCCGTTCAGCCCGTGCGACGGTAACCCTAGCATACTTTTCATGCTGACTGGGCCCTGCCAATGCGCGTCCCTTCCAGGGGCTGCACTAACCGTGGCTCCGATACCATGAGAAATATTTCTGTAATGATATAACGGTATTATTTTACGGCCGGCTTGTCTTGAGCATTTTAGAACCCGTATCCGTCACCTGGGACGCGCCACAAGTTACAGCAATATAGCTGGTTCGTATAGAATATTTATCAATGCAAAATGAAACATTATTTTACTGAAAACTAATTGTGAACCTGATAAATTACTTGTGACAAGAATCACATATTCACGTAAAGAAGAATGGTTACAGACGTTTGCACCTTTGCTTGGCGTGATATGCCACATAACGCATGACATACAATCCAGTGTCGTATTTTCTGCCCCCTGTTGTCTAGGGGTGTCAACATCAATATCTTGTTTGATGATCAAGAGGTTTAGTCTGTCATATTTGGAATCAATGTCCCCCTTTCATTTGTCCACTTATTTTCTCCAAAGAGTGCAGTAACAATACATGGTCGAGCCTCCCATTACTTTGCTTGTGAGCCAGTCATGCATTCGACTGGGCCATGTGAATTCATATCATACAGCATGAATTGGAAAGTACCTGTTCATGTTACTATATATTTTAGCCTGCGTGATCGATTTTCCCATGTGGCAGTTGTAAGCAGATCTCACCTTTAACCCTTCTTCCGTAAAATATGTAGAACTACTCTGTGGTGGGGAGACAGGCACAGAATTGGATGCTATCCAACTATGTTATCAATCCACTAAAAATAATCACGTTGCCCGTGATCTTTTGAAATAAATAGAATAACATTCCTTCCTTTACATAGCAGCAATATCCACTACAGTGCAATTCAATGTCTTGTCATCTCGAATTTTGGCTCAAGCCTTTATTTTCATGCTCCTTCTATCCGTATTGTTAAAGTAATACTTGTAAGAATATTCATAGGTTTCGTTTGGTTTCAAAATCAGGATATTAGAACATTGTAATAAAACGCTACCACCAAAGCCATATTCTGTGTTGCCTTTATAATGTCTATAACAGCAGTGTCTTGAGGAGAAAAGACAGTATCAATGCTAGGGAGAGAGCCGTCGTATACTTGTTATATTTCAGCTTTTCCAGGATTTCGTCAGTATTAGTGGTTTTCGTGTTAAATACACCAATTAAGACGCAGACTGATGTAGTACATGGTAGTAAGTATGAACGTCCTTGTATAAACCTATCGTCCTATATATAGGTTGGCTATGTTTGATTGCACATCAAAGATACATATTTCGGAAAAGCGACACAGTGACATAATAAAATGCTATAGTGATATGATAACAATGTACAAATACAATGTGTATATTTGTGTGACAAAATAACATTCATACAAGATTAGCCATGTTTCAACAGATCTTGCTGAATGTCGGCAAACGTTCTCAACTTTATTAATATCTACAACACAGACATTCTCTCAAACAACCTCAAGAACGTCGTCCTTTACAAAAATTATTACTTGCCTGCGACAAAGCGCAGAGTGGTTCAACAAGATCAAAACTCCAAAGCATATGCCGTTCTTTATGTAGGAGAACAGACTACGGATTTCGGTAGAATAATATGTGCTGGATTAAAGAGCTTGTATGAGTATTTACCCTTTTAGGCTGGACCACTTCTCATGCTTTCTTCAAATGAGGTCTATTGACTCGTACATTTCTAAACCGTGACAAGTTTCTTGCGCGTGATATCGTGATTAAGAAAATACGCAACACATTCTCGTTACAAGTGAGAGGTTTTGAATTTTAACCTCAGATAATGTTTACTCTCAGGTTTGTAATGTTTATGTGTAACGTGCTCTCTGCACTGGATATCAGTGATTGGAATGTCCCGTAGCAAATCCCCTGTGTGAGAGTTGTAGTGGAGTTGGCTGTTGAACTATTGGTCACATGGTTTTAATTTGTCACTGTAGATCGAGACCCGAGGTGAGCTATAGAGATCATCAACCTCCGGACGGCGGATCTGCTAGTTTTAGGTGTAGTGTGTGCTGTGACATCCTGGCTGGGAAGTTGGACCTCTTGCGACATCTGAAGAGACACAAGGAAGATCGACCCTTCAAGTGCGATCACTGCGGAAAGGTGTTATGTAGCCGAAGCAGCTTGTCCGAACACCTCAGGATCCACCCGCTCCAAGTGTGCGTATTTTCTGATAGATGTTTTACAAAGAGGAAAATGGTGACAGGGGACACGCGATTGCATACAGGTGCCATTATAAACGAATGCTCAGTATCTCATAAAAATTTCAGGAAAAGGCCGGGCGTTATGCGGTCTCACACGGGCGAGAAGCCAAACCGCTGCAATGTCTGTAGCCAATCATTCATACAGAAAGGCAATCTAACGAAACAATTGCGGACCCATACAGGTGATAAGCCATACAGCTGCGGTGTCTGTGGGAAATCATTCTTAAAGAAAGGCAAACTGACGGATCATATGCGGACCCATACAGGCGAGAAGCCATACAATTGCCATGTCTGTAGCAAATCATTCATACAGAAAGGCAAACTAACCGAACATGTGCGGACCCATACAGGCGACAAGCCATACAGTTGCCATGTCTGTAGCAAATCATTCATACAGAAAGGCAGTCTGACCGAACATATGCGGACCCATACAGGTGAGAGGCCATTCAGTTGCGGTGTCTGTGCGAAATCATTCATAACGAGAAGCAAACTAACCGTTCATATGCGGACCCATACAGGTGAGAGGCCATTCAGGTGCAATGTCTGTGGCAAATCATTCAGGATGAAAGGCAGTCTGACCGAACATCTACCCATTCATACAGGAGAGAAGCCATTCAGGTGCCGTGTCTGTGGCAAATCTTTCATAAAGAGAGGCAAACTAACCGATAATATGCGGACTCATACAGGCGAGAAGCCATACACTTGCAATGTCTGTAGCAAATCATTCACACTGAAAGGTATTTTAGCCGATCATATGCGGATCCATACAGGCGAGAAGCCATTCAAGTGCAATGTCTGTTGCAGATCATTCACAAAGAATGCCAGTCTGACCGATCATTTGCGGACCCATACAGGCGAGAAGCCATACACCTGCAATGTCTGTAGCAAGTCATTCATACGGAAAAGCGTTCTAATCAGCCATATGCGGACCCATACAGGAGAGAAGCCATACAGGTGCAATGTCTGTGGCAAATCATTCACAAAGAAAGACAAACTAACGGGTCATATGCGGACCCATACAGGCGAGAAGCCATACAATTGCCA
This sequence comes from Anabrus simplex, assembly GCF_040414725.1. Taxonomy (NCBI): domain Eukaryota; kingdom Metazoa; phylum Arthropoda; class Insecta; order Orthoptera; family Tettigoniidae; genus Anabrus; species Anabrus simplex. The sequence goes on from NC_090279.1 coordinate 37,066,268, forward strand.
TGTCTGTAGCAAATCATTCATACAGAAAGGCAGTCTGACCGAACATATGCGGACCCATACAGGTGAGAGGCCATTCAGTGGCGGTGTCTGTGCGAAATCATTCATAATGAGAAGCAAACTAACCGTTCATATGCGGACCCATAGAGGTCTTATGCCATACAGTTGCAATGTCTGTGGCAAATCATTCATAAAGAAAGGCAGTCTGTCCGATCATATGCGTACCCATACAGGCGAACAGCCTTAGAGCTGCAATATCTGTGGCAAATCATACATAAAGAAATGTAGTCTGACCGATCATATGCGGACCAGTACAGGCGTGAAGCCAACAGCTGCAATGTTTGTGGCAAATCATTCATCCTGAACAGCACACTAACTGTTCATATGCGGACACAGACAGACAGGAAGTCATACTGTTGCAAAGTCTGTGGCACATCATTCAGCCGGAAAGGCACTCTATCTCATCATATGTGGACCCATACAGACGAGACTTTCTGTGGCGAATCCTTTAGCAGGGAAGACAACCATGCTATTCACATGCGTTCTCACACGGACGAAAAGCCTTACTCCTGCAATGTCTGTGGCAAGTTATTCGGCAGTAAATCCGTCCATGCTATTCACGTGCGGACACACATAGATGAGAAGCAATAATGCTGCAATGTCTGTGGCAAGTAATTCAGCAGTAAATCCGTCCAAGCAAGTCACAGACCGACACACACAGTTGAGAGGCCATACTCCTGCAACGTCTGTGGGAATTCCTTCAGCCAGAAAGTCCATCTATGCAGTCTATGCGTACCCTCACAGGCGATATACCACCCTGTTGCAATGTGTTCGGCAAATCATTCATCCACAAACGCGAGTTAGGAGATCACATACGGACACACTTAGGCGAGAAGCCATATTGCTGCAATATCTGTGGCATATTCTTCAGCATCAAAGTCAAACTAGTAGTTCATATGCTGACTGGCACAGGCAAGAAGCCAATCTCATGCAAGGTTTGAATCAGGGTATTCAGCAGGAGATCCCACCTAGCACGTGGTATGCGGACTCACACGGGTGTAAGGCGCACTGCCGCAATATCTGTTGCAAATCCCTCATCCAGAAAACCGACCTACCAGTTCACATGAGGACTCACCCAAGCCAGAAGCTATACTGGTGTTATGTCTGTGACAAATATACAGCCAAGAAGGTCCCTTTAACATTTCAGATCCGAACACACACGAGTGCTCTGTTTTGCGATAAAATGTTAAGAGAATCATTTAAGTTAACCACGCACATGTAAACCACACTGGTGAGATGCCGCACTCCACCGTGTTTCTTGGCAAATCGTTCGCATGCAGCACCACGCTGTCGGTTCACACGGGCGATACGGCGCACGAACGTCACGTCACGTCGTGATTAAGCCGCACGTGATTTAATAACAATGTTATTTTGCTTAACGTCCCACTAACTACTACACATGTGTCCGGAGTTCCACAAGACCTCCAATTCCGGAGATGTAGCAAGGCGCATGAAATCGCACACAGCAGAGAAGTAGTAAGCTCTTCAGCTAGAACAGCACCTTTTCTGCGACCTCATAACATACATCGGGGAGCGGTCCATCCTTTTGTACCATTTTCTCTGAGAGAAAATCTTCAGGTAACATAATGCTAGGTCCGTGTACGAAAAGAGCAAAGGTCATTTCATGAATTATCTCCTCATCAACCACAGATATATACAACCGCTTGTTCTCAACCATGGACGACCCTTTTTATGTTTTCGGACCAAAGTAGAAGTGTGCTCATCAACAATCGTTTGGGAGCCGTCCAGGACGAGGATAAGAATTAATTCGGATGAACACAGAAGGATCCTATGACAAAGAAAACTGGTAAAAGTCTAGAAGTGCATGAAAGAAGTATTCAGACTTATGAATAAACAATTCAAGGGAATTAGCAAGTGCCGAATCAAGTCATAATACGGCGCAATTTAAGAAATTGTTGCTGAAACCTGAGCATATCTGTGCTCCCGTTTCCTACATGTCGTGTTTTCTTTTAATTATGAGTAGACCAGTAGCTCAAAACTGTACATGCTCCCTCGGCACTTGTACGATAATATTGAGTCTGTTAGCCGGTTCTGAATGCAAATTGAAAGTTCTACTTCAGTGCCTATAGCTATTCATGTATGTCACGTAATTCTCGAGGGGCGTCTTTAAGTAGGGACTCGTATGTTGACAGCTGCAGTATACTTTTCTCCATTTTAGTTTACCTGGGGGCAGTTAATTGGCCTCTCTCTTTTCTCTAACGGGGCCACAAGGAAGTTACTAAATATCTCTTATATCTCAACGTTGCAAGTGTTGAAGAGACATAGTGAGTAATGAACCCTTTTCGTCATGTCAAACTGGTGTTTGCCTGTTCCAGGTCTTCAGCATGAATTGTTAACTCTTGTATCTCAGGGGTTGTTAATGGCTCTTCGTCACTTCCAGACATGACTATTGGAGTATCAAGGAAGGCCTACATAAATTAAAAGCCTACATAATCTAACTATTTTATTCAATAAAAGACAATGAAAAATGATGGCGGGTTTGTTAACAAATATGGCCATAAACAGTGTTCTGCGGTCAGTGATATTAATATAACGCTGCGGCTGGACGATTTCGAGTTGAAATTAATATCCACCACAAAAAAGTCTGAAGGGCTATTCACAGAAAACCAGTTTATGGTTAACTAGAAAACAACATGAGATTTAATCTGCTCAGCTCCATAAACAACTGTGCGATATGCATCCGATTTCTCGATCGTCTAAATATGAGGAAGTGTTTTCGATACCTTTTTAATTTAGGCCATCCACTGACTGTCCATCACCATAGAACGAGATACCTGGACCCTCAATGGAATCTGAGAAACGTCGAAATGAACATCACTGAGCTATCATGGTCACCCACTATATTAATGTTTAAGGTTGAGGACCAAAGTGACCTATCGTTGAAGATAATTGAATGTGCGTGATGACCACAGTGACCCTCCAAAACAAGTGGACTTCGAGTGCCAGTGAATAATAGCGTAAAATTATACAACAAAATAGTGTTATTTGTATTGACTGAATGATGTTTCATGAACCGAAATAACAGGTTGAAGTCAGTGATTGGAATAAATTCATGAAAACCTGTGAAAATAAATTCTGTAAACATTTAGTTATAACCTTCAGTCAAACCCCAAAATAAACTTGACTCATGTGTAACCCTTACATATTTTAAGTCACGGAGTTCAACTGCATCCACTTATAGTCCTGCTAAAATATAAACACACAAAATATTACAACTCCTTTATGAACAACATGGCAAAAAATCATGGGTATCCCATGGACTAATGGCAGGGTGCTACTACACCCTATGGAATACTATGTGGTACTGACTCATTGTGTCAAACAAGAATAGTCACCTGTCATCTAGGAGCAGTTGGCTAGCTACGTAATTTCACGATCCTAGCATGGGCGAGCAATCCCAATATTCCCTTCCATGCACTTCAACCACCATCCTGCTTTCCACTGAAGGACACGCCATCGGCAGTCCTTAACACCTAGCTGCACTATGAATATGTCAAGAAATGGAAATCTTAATATCTAAGGACAACCTTCTGACACCAAAGTAATTATTTAAACGCTCAGTGGCAATACGAACTATGACTGTGTTATGGAAACATCGAAACGAGAATACATAGTCAAGTGTTCGAGAATGTTACTGAGAATCCACTCTTGTCATTTGCCTATGCAGTAGAATTGAAATTCAAATTACTCCCCATTTATTGCAACATCAATAATGTTGTAACACTGGCCTCTATTTCCTAAGAGGTTCCGCCGCATATAAATGTGAACACCTGTTATCTCGTCAAACAGGTTTATACCTGCCGCTCTCCACTGGCTTACACAAGTGAGCAAACAGATCTCGCCACGGATGGCCTTTTACTACAGCACAAATCTTCGTCCAAATCCTTGTATTATCACAATATATCGGTCAACATTATTGCCATCACGAATTATTTCAAGTCTAATGGGATCTGTAGAATTTGATATGCATTTCACTGGTACTAATGGAGTAATTGGATGAACAAAGTATCCCTCTGGATATACGAACCTGTTCTGTGTTCAAACCATGGACCTTACCATATTTCAAAACACTCTGCCTGATTTTTTCCCTCGAGCATTTTTACAAAGAAACCTCGGCATTATCTACACCATTACCTCTGGAGTATCTACTAGGAGCATGTCTCACAAACTGAGTCTCATGGTTTCATAACTACATGGACAAATAGAACTTATCTACCACCGACAGTTATGGACAGTTACGAAGTTTCTCACTTCACTTGGAAATACAATAGTCCAGACGCATATGACACTGACTTCAACATAGACCCCAAACCTCAATACACCGAACCCCGAGCTATCACCTCCTGACAAATGTATCGCAGACTGACACTTCACAAAAAAGCATACCACATGGATGGTAACTATTACTCATTCCATTACTTATTATTATTATTATTATTATTATTATTATTATTATTATTATTATTATTATTATTATTTCAAAATGTTTTGCCCCACTAAGGAGCGCGATTGTACTTATTTTGCAGATGGTTGTGCTTTCTTCTCCTGCCAGAGTTTCTTCCCTCTTTGTGTTTATCATCTGTTCTTCCTTCTGTGTAACTGTGTACTCATCTTGGGTTCTCAGCAAAATGATGTTTGTTCACCAACGTTCTAAAGCTAGGCGTGTCCCATATAATTTCATCTGGTATGTTGATTTCTTGAAGGTCCTTTTCAATTTCGATTATCCAGTTATTCTGACTTTGAGCGAGGAGGCATTATTAAATTTTTAGTGAGTCTTTCATCATCTATTCTTTGAATATGGCAATCAAACTTCAATCACCTTTTCCAAAGATTGTATCTAATATTTCCTCAATATGTTGATTTAATTCCGGTGACCTCCTATTCATCCACACTCCTATGCATACTGGGCCATGGTTTCCCTGAGGACTTCCCTATCTTGTTTTTCGATCATTTTAGATAATGATCTTTCTCGACTGATCAAGGTTTCTGACGTGTGTAATGTTTGAGGCTTAATTACGGTGTTATAATGCTTTAATATAGCGTTGCTTGATACTGATATTTTGTCGTACTTTTCCATGTGGTTCTATGGCCTACTTGTAATATAGAAATCTCTCTCTGTTTTCCTCATGATTTAATGCAGATTGTTGGATGATTTTCCCAAGTATTTGAAATTATTTACCTGAGTAATTTTGCGAAAATGAGTTACCAGATTTTGTTTGTGTAATTATCGAGTAGATCCTCCCATGTATTGGGCTTTCTTATATGAGTTTTAGATTCGTTTTAGATGCAATTGCACGAAGTTTTCCAGGGACTAAATTCGTTCCTGCCTATTGTTGGATAAAATAATGAGACCTTTTGTGAAGGCCGAACATTTGACATGAATTTTATGATTAACTAGCTTCACGGAAAGTGTCTTGACGCAACCGCAGATGCTAAATATCTTAGTTATACTGCTGAGATAGATTAAAATCGAACTCTCCCCTGTATTCAACTTATTAGCATTATGAAATCAATTATTGATATTAGTATGAGATAATATTTGTAAATATTATTTGTTTTAGTGATGTAGCCACACGCCAAATAAATAAATAAATAAATAAATATTGGAATTACTGACATGTACAAATTAGAAGTTGACCAGACCTTTCCAATTTGCATACTCAACTGATCCTCTAAATTTCACTGCTATACTGCAAACATGTTCCTCATTACGTCTGAACAAATTTTATGAGAAATGCACTCAATCTAACGTCCCATCCTTAAAAAAATATGAATAAATGTCGGTTATAACACAGTGACACTTCTACCATATGCAAGCATCGTAAATGTCTACTTGTGTCTTTTCAGCACAAAAATTAATAGCTGAAACTGTGATAAACTTCCACTAAAATATTACAAGGTCAAATCAGACCTACAGATAGCAAAATACACCATGCTACGTTGTAGAAGTTACTATAAAAATAATTTCGTGTGGCTATTTCTAGCCGAGTGCAGCCCTTGTAAGGCAGACCCTCCGATGACGGTGGGCGGCAACTGCCACGTGTAGGGAACTGCGTGTTATTGTGGTGTGTGAGATGCAGGGATATTGGGGACAGCACAGACACCCAGCCCCCGGGCCATTGGAATTAACTAATGAAGGTTAAAATCCCCGCCCCGGCCGGGAATCGAACCCGGGGCCCTCTGAACCGAATGCCAGTACGCTGACCATTCAGCCAACGAGTCGGACTGTAGAATTTACTGGAATACACAGACTATATTTAACTCTTATCAGCTCCCATTTTCTGCTCAACTTCGTCCTCTGTATGTACAGGTTTACTGGTTTATGTTACGCAAGTTTTTATAATAATATTTTGCACTTTGATTATTTTATTTCTATTATTCACTTAATTTTAAGAATCTGAAAGACAACACAAAATATATAGCCTTGCAATTTACTGGACACTCTAATAATATGCATTTAGGAAAGTCGCCGAGACTAGAATCTTCGCCGTCCAAAAATCAAGGTCATGCGTTTAGTGGTTGAACACCCTCAGTGCTATCCAACATCCAGATCATCTCCCGTGACGACATTGAGACTCTCACAGTATAGCTCAATCAATAAGCCACCAGGTACTGTATTTAGATTTGTGGAGCCTTCCAGCATCAACATGTGAATTTTTTGGTTGGTGACATCAAGAGTCATAATACAACATGGGGCTACCCAGGTACCGAAGAAAGAGGAGAAGCTGGCGTAGAATGGACAGATTCGTGCAATCTATTTCTACAGCATGATAACAAACTTCCAGTATCATTCAACAGTGCGAGATGGAGGATGGATATTATCCAGATATTAAATTACAGTATCTGCGTAAGCAAACACATATCTCGGTTTTCAGCGAAATCAGTGGGGCAAACAATCCCTCATCGTCCTGTTATATGCCAGAACTAATCAATCTTAAAATGTATTTTAAGAAACGGCTCTTTTCAGAGCCATCCATGACAATAATATCCATAAATATTGAAGGCCTGTCAGCTGCCAAAGAGGAACTCTTGAAAGAACTATGCCAAGACCAGAAATGTGACGTCTTGTGCATTCAGGAAACGCATAGGGATGAACATCAGAAACGTCCAAAGATTTCAGGAATGATTTTAGTTGCAGAAAGGCCTCATGCGAAATATGGTAGTGCTGTATTTGTAAAGCCAGACATCCAGATCATCAGTACTCATCATACTGAAGATAACGACATCGAAATAATCACCGTGGAGTTAAGCAACATGACCATTACATCTGTGTACAAGCCTCCAAATGAAAAGTTCTCTTTCTTACCACCTGTAAATTTTGGTAATCAAACAAAGTCAATAGTAATCGGTGACTTTAACAGCCGTAGTCACGTCTGGGGATATGCTCAAGAAGATGAGAATGGAGAGATCGTCATTGCATGGGCTGAAACTCAGGAGCTTTTCCTTATTCATGACAGTAAGCTTCCCTCCTCCTTCAACAGTGGAAGATGGCACCGAGGGTATAACCCAGATCTTCTCTTTGTGAGCAACTGCTTTGTGCAGCAATGTTCTAAAGAAATGGGTTCACCAATCCCAAGAACACAACACCGGCCACTAATATGTCACCTCTCTTCACCCATAAGACCACACGAAGTTCGGTTCAGACGGAGATATAACTTTCGAAAGGCTGACTGGAAAAGGTTTTCCAGTATGTTGGATGAGAGGATAAAAACTGTCTCTCCTATACCCCAAGATTATGACAAATTTATTGATATCGTGAAGTTCTGTTCACGGGCATCAATTCCCAGAGGCTGCAGGACACGCTACCTTCAAGGTATAACTCGTGAAACAACTGCTCTGCTGCATGATTACTACAGGCTTCACGAAGAAGACCCATTTAGTGAGCGAACGATTCAAGCAGCACAAAGTGTTCTTTCCTCTATCTCCCAGGCAAAGAAGGAGACATGGATGAAGTTGATGTCTGAAGTCGATATGGGTAGGAGCAGTCAAGAAGCTTGGAGACTTTTAAAACACTTGAGCAATGATCCTACGCAAGGTAACACACATGCCAATGTGAGTGCAGATCAAATAGCACACCAACTTTTGCTTAATGGAAAACCAAAGCTTTCCATGAAAGTAGGGAAGAATCCTATAGTCAGACAACCAGACGAGAGCAATGAATTATCTAAGCATTTCACACTAACTGAACTGGAATTAGCTCTCAATAAGTGTAAGATTGGGAAGTCAGCAGGACTTGATGACCTTCGAATGGAACAAATTAAGAACTTTGGTCCTACTGCGAAGTGCTGGTTGCTAGAACTCATGAATAACTGCATTCAGTCTTCCATGATACCTAAAATATGGAGGAAGGCTAGGGTCATAGCCATTTTAAAACCAGGCAAAGATAAAAATGACCCTAGGAGCTACAGGCCAATCTCCTTATTATGCCATCTTTTTAAGATTCTGGAGAGACTAATCCTCAATAGGTTGACTGATAAAATCGAGCCACTTCTGATTCCACAGCAAGCTGGATTCAGGAGAGGGAAAAGCTGCACATCGCAGGTGTTGAAATTAAGTCAACACATAGAAGATGGCTTTGAAAGCCGGAAAATCACAGGAGCTGCATTTATAGATCTCTCGGCAGCATATGATACTGTTAATCACCGAATTCTCCTTGGAAAGGTATACAGCATGACAAAGGACTTCCATCTGACTTGTGCCATTAGAAACCTACTTCAAAATCGAAGTTTCTTCGTTGAGTTCCAGGGAAAAAGAAGCAGGTGGAGGATACAGAAGAACGGACTACCTCAGGGAAGCGTGTTGGCACCAATGCTTTTCAATATTTACACAAATGATCAGCCTCTTCCTGCCGGGACGAATAGTTTCATCTATGCTGATGATTGTGTCATCACATCTCAGGGGATAACTTCGAGGCGATTGAACAAACATTGTCCACAGCTCTAGACACTTGCTGGCTATTACATGAAGAATCAACTAACACCAAACCCAACTAAGACGCAAACCTGTGTTTTCCATCTAAACAACAGAGAAGCTTCCCGAACTCTGAAGGTCACTTGGCAAGGCATAGCATTACAACACAATCCTACCCCGAAGTACCTCGGAGTCACTCTGGATCGTGCCTTAACCTACAGAAAACATTGTTTGAACATCAAGCAGAAAGTGGCTGCTAGAAACAATAATGTGCGGAAGCTAACTGGAACATCTTGGGGAGCACAACCAGACACAGTGAGGACATCTGCCCTTTCGCTCTGCTATTCCGCAGCTGAATACGCATGCCCGGTGTGGTACAAATCTTGCCATACCAAAGCAGTTGATGTAGCACTCAACGAAACCTGCCGCATTATTACTGGATGTTTGAGACCTACACCTTTGGAAAAAGTGTATTGCCTTGCAGGGATAGCACCTCCCGATATTCGCCGTGAAGTGGCAGCCAAGAAAGAAAAGAGAAAGGTGTTGAAATCGGAAGCCCACCCTTTGTTTGGATATGAGCCACCACGCCAGCGGCTTAAGTCTAGGAAAAGCTTCTTGAGAGTAACCGAAACACTTGCAGGAACGGCGCAGCAAGCAAGAATTCAAGAATGGCGCGTCAGGAGTCAACATACGAGGATCAGTCAATGGATGACACCAAAAGAGGAACTCCCTCCTGGCCATGTCACAGATTGGGTGAATTGGAGAGCACTGAACAGACTGCGCTCTGGTGTTACGCGGTGCAGGGTAAACCAGAAGAAATACCTTGTGTGTATGTGGAGAAGAGCAGACCACAGCCCATTTGCTGCAATGCAGTTCATGCCCATTCAGCTGCACAACAGAAGACCTGGTTAAAGCGAAGCCAAATGCACTTGATGTTGCAAGGTTTTGGGCTCACATAGTTTAATGTGGCTCTCGCCATTGGAGTATTTATATTATGTTTTATGTTTTTCCTTATCTTTAATTTTAAACTTATGTATGCTTCTGACACGATATAAATAAATAAATAAATAAATGCCAGATATATACTGCAATCTGACCGCAGACAGTTCCTTTTCATACATACATCTTCATTACAGACTTTTATGCCTTTCATCGTTCAGTCTGCGGCTCTCTGTGAATTTACAAAACGCCACCACAAAATTCTGTTTGCAACTAGTTCTGTGGCCTCGTGTTAGTTCAATACATCTTACCTTTAAATCGTTAGAATCTGAGTGCCTTTTCGAAGATGATGTCATTTTAAGAAGGCTGATTGGGGAAATGTGTTATTTCACTGCACGAGAACATTCTGAATATGGAGCATTTTCCTTAATGTGATGATTATGTAAATATCGTGAAATTTTTTCTCGTATCTCAATTCGCTGACGGTGAACTCTATATACAAAAACTATTGAAATATTAAGAAACTATCGTGATCTCTTTGACAACGATCATTTGAGATCCGATACCGTCCAAGCTGGGGAAGATTTCTTAAAAGCGATATCTAATAACAGGAGCGATGGGGACACTGATCTAAGGAAGGATAGCCAGAAAGGCTGGAGGTTTCTTAAACGTCTGAGTTGTAACCAACCAGTTACAGAGGGTCATGCGAATGTTACAGCTAAACAGATTGCCCACCAGCTCGTGGAAAATGGTAAACCTCACCAACAGACTTCAAAATGTTACGGTCAGAAGAATTAGAGTCTAGTCATCTTATGCGGCTTTTCTGTATGGCAGCCATTGGCAGTTCTAAGAGAGTGGGGACACACGACATCAAGTAACAGCAGATTATCCACGAACCTACTACGCTGCCGTAGCATGGGGAGAGGTGTTACTCCCACGTGCTGCGTCCCAGGTGGCGTGTAGGGGGTTCTTACCTGGCTTTCCCGTCGACGTGTGCGAAATAATATAGCTCTCGCGGACCAAACACACAGATCTCTGTGCGTGGAAGACGAGACCAAGGGATGCTGAATTTTGAACCAAATTACTTGTGCTTAGTTCCACTATCCTTGTGATTAGTACCACAAACTGAGGAATACCATGGGTCTGTTAGAGGATCACTGTGTATTTATAGTACCCATCACTATGACGGAGGCTAACCCTTTGCCTAGATTCGGTTAGAGGATCCCAGGGAGATAAAAGAAGCTAACGTCGCTCGGGTGTTTCAGCATCTGGTTGTGGAAACATGGGTGTGCGTTCCGAGGAACTCCACCGGATAGTACGAGTCCCAGAGATTTGTACAACTATATGACGAACACCATGGGTTGCGTTCCAAGGAACATCTGAAGTCTAGGTTTTATCTGTCATTAGTACCCACTATGTGAGGAAAACAACGGGAATGTACGGGTCCCTCAGATTTGCACAACTATGTGACGAACACCATGGGATTGCGTTCCGAGGAACACCACGGGTCTGGGATTTTCCTGACATTCTTACCCACTATGTGGGGAAGACCACGGGATAGAACGGGTCCCTGAGACTTCTGAAACTATGTGACGAACAGCATGGGTCTGGGATGTACCTGTGATAAGTACGCACTGTCAGGAACACCACAGTATAGTACGGCTCCCTCTGATTAGTTCTCACTCTGTGAGGAACACCATGGGATAGGACGGGTCCCTATGATTAGTACCAATATGTGATGAACACCATGGGATAGTACGGGTCCCTCTGATTAGTAACACAATGTGAGGAATACCATGGGATGGTACGGGTCCCCGTAATTAGTTCGCATTCTGTGATGAACATTACGGGATACTACGGATCCCTGTGAATAGTACAAATGTGTGAGGAGCACCACGGTATAATACGGCTCCCTATTATTAGTACCGCTATATGAGGAACACCAGGGTATAGTACGGGTCCCTGTGATTAGTACCACTATGAGAGGAGCACCACGGGATAGTACGGGTCCCTGAGATTTGAACAACTATGTGAGGAAGACCATGTGCTTCGTTCCGAGGAGCACCACGGTATAGTACGGGTCCCTGTGATTAGTTACGCTATGCGATGAACATCATGGGTCCGCGTTGCATGGAACACCACTGGTCTAGGATTCACCTGAAATTAGTACCCACTATGTGAGGAACACCACCGGATAATACGGGTCCATATGATTAGTACCACTATGTGAGGAAATCCAGGTGTTTGCGTTTTGAGGAAAACCACAGGTCTGCCGTTTACCTGTCATTAGTACCACAATATGAGGAACACCATCTGTCCACGTTGCATATCACACCACTGGTCTAGGATTTACCTGAAATTAGTACCCACTATGTGAGGGACACCATGTGCTTCGTTCCGAGGAGCACGACGGTATAGTACGGGTCCCTGTGATTAGTTACGTTTTGTGAGGAACATCATGGGTCCGCGTTGCATGTAACACCACTGGTCTAGGATTTACCTGTGATTAGTACCCACTTTGTGAGTAACACCCCTGTATAGTTCGTGTCACTGAGATTTGTACAACTATGTGAGGAACACCATGGGTTTTCATTCAGAGGAAAACCCCGGGATAGAACGGGTCCCTGTGATTAGTACCCACTTTGAGAGGAACACCCCTGTATAGTTCGTGTCACTGAGATTTGTACAACTATGTGATGAATACCATGGGTTTGCGTTCCTAGGAAAACCACGGGTCTCGTGTTCACCATGGAGAATCACGGGTCTGGGATTTACCTGGCATTAGTACCCACTATGTGACGAACACTACGCGATAGTACGAGTCCCTGAGATTTGTACAACTATGTGACGAACACCGTGGGTTCGCGTTCCCAGGAACACCATGGGTCTGGGGGTCACCTGAAATTAGTACCCACTATGTGAGGAACACCACCGGATAATACGGGTCCATATGATTAGTACCACTATGTGAGGAAATCCAGGTGTTTGCGTTTTGAGGAAAACCACAGGTCTGCCGTAGAACACCACGGGATTGTTCGGGGTCCTGTGATTTTTACCACTATGTGATGAACACAATGGGTTTGTGTTCCGAGGAACACCACGGGTCTGGGGTTTACCTGTCATTTGTACAACAATCTGAACAACACCACGGATAGTACTGTTCCCTGAGATTTGTACAACTGTGTGAGGAACATTTTGGGTTTGCCTCCGAGGAACACTACGGGTCTGGGTTTACTTCTCATTAATGCACATTATGTGAGGAACACCACGTGTGTGGGTTTTACCTCTCATTAGTACCACAGTGTGAGGAACACCGCGGGATAATACGGGTCCCGGTGATTAGTACCAACTATGTGGGTAACACCACGGTATAGTACGGGTCATTGTGATTACTATTCAATATGTCAAGGAATACCGCGGGGTAGAACGGGTCCCTGTGAATAGTACCCACTATGTGGGGAACACTATGGGTTTGAGTTGCCTATAGGTTGCGCCCTTTTGTGTGGAACACCGAATGTTTACGTTATTTTCTAGAAATACCGTTCTCACAACATAAGGTAAATGTCAAGAGTGTTAGCACGACCAGGGATAAAATAAGCAAAAGGACGACTTACGAATTATCCCAACAGAAGGCCGTCGCTGATTGAGGAAGCTCTGGACACAAGAGGCCTAGCGAATCAACTAAAATAAGCTTAATTAACTAATTGGCTGAAATAATAACTCAAATTAAATTGATCAAACAAAATTTAATTAGGTAAATAATTTAAGAATTTTCGACCTCAAAACTAATTTTTTTAAAATCAATTACCACTGCACAATGAACGTGAACAGCTTTCAGAATAATTAATCAAGGATATCAATTGAAAATAAATTATTTTAACACTAACTCAAATTGCCAGGAGGCAGAAAATCTTTTTGAACAATAAACAAACGTAGATCAATAGAAGATTAAAATCTTAAGACAACTATTACTGAATGAAAGCTGAAATTTCCCTAATGAATTTCTCGGTTACTCCAGGGCTGCATTAAAATTAAATTAAATCCACCAAAAAGCATAACTTCAGTTAACACCATGAAATCATTCGAAACATGGACATAAATCCATAAATAGGATAAATAACCCTAATATTCTCCAAGGTACGGTGGCTTAAACCAAATGAGTTAATCAAACTCATCAGAAAAACCTTCCATATGCACGAAGATCCACGCCAAAAATCAGCTGAAAATCAAGTTACCAACAATAATTCGATACTCAAATGTCAAATTCAACACAGCATGGCCACGGTATGTTTTCATTCTGTTACACAGAGTGTAACAGATGACGAGCACCGAAATCAAAACAAGCACTTGAAGTACCGAGGAAGTCATTAGAAGCCCTACATTAAAGGAACAATGTTTCTCCATTAGTAGCCCGACATTTGATTGAAAATATTATAATAATAAACATAACTTGTTTTGTGCACAAAACCTTAATTAACTAAAGTCAAGAAGATAAACAAATGCCATAATGACCATTACAACTTGAAGCCCGAAAATATTACCATATTACAAGATTATTATGAGGACCTGTTTTAGGAAGTCAATTTCTTTTAAAACCACATGCAGAATTTCAATTTTGAGGTTAAATATCTCCGCGTATTAACACTATTAACTAATCCATTCCTTGGTAGCTTAGTTCAGTACAGAAGATGGATGCAACTTACTTACGAGGTCGAAGGAAACAAGATATATTAAATATTCTAAAAGAATAACCTAATGTTCAGGCCTATTGCCTAGATGGACAATCCATCATCCAGGGTCTAATTTCGCGACCATCTCCTCTTCTTGCATCATGATTTTCTACTCTTCATGAGGCACAATCCACAGAGAATAGGTTCCAGCGTCTTCAGGTTAAGAAGCAAAAATCAGAACAACTGCTATCTGCATTGTCGACTGACTACGACTGAGAAAGCTTCACTTCTAGCGCCCAGATAGCAGCACAACTTAGCTACCTCGCTGCTTAAATTCCAAGTCGACCGCTAGATAGCACACCATCACCAATTAGAGAAAGTCCATGGAATCCTGAAGTTTGAATACACGGTGGGCCAGACAAGAAAATGGACACATAATCAATATGCATCGTATCATCGCGAAGATTAATTTTAAATCCATTACACCGTGGTTCTTCTTTACTAGCCGTAGGTACCTTTATGAGGGGCCATTCACCTAGATTTTCGACCTCTTTAGACACAAAGCATAATCGATTCAAGGATGTGCTTTGGAAGCAGCTCCTTGGTCAGTATATACCATTGTTATAAGTTAGCTTCTGGATAGGTGCGCCATTTCGGAGCGGATCCGCTGATTGTTTTAAGTTCATAATAATTGTTCATCGTCGTGTTTATATTTGTATTCGTAGGATTGATTATTGGAATTCTTCTTAATGTTTAATATTCGAGTTGGATCCGCTGATTATCTTGCTTTCGTATTAGTCCATTCATTATTCACAATCAAGATATGAATTCCGGTCAGAGGTTGAATATTTGGACATTTAAATTGTTTTTACATTTCGTATCATTAGGGGCCAAGGAGCTAGATGCTAGGCCTCTTTAAACAATAATCATCATCACATCACGAAGATATGGAGTATACTTGGCTAATTGTTACTCACGTTGCAGTTCCGTCATGAGGAAGGTAATCACTATACAGCTCAGGAGATTTCTGGGTGTGGCCGTTGTATGTTGAGTACAGATTGAAATATGTACACACGGCCGAGTAGTAAACAGTCCTCCCTCTGTTATACATAACGGAAAGGCGAGGTAAGCTGAGCCACAGCTTGTAGGAACACGTCATTCCACTCGACGGCCACAAGCGGTACCAGATTCCCACTTTCACGGCAGTTTCATTTTGCTACATCTTCAGAGCTACACCGACAAAGTGTTTTATGTTTCCTTTCAGATAAATTTCTTGCCGCTTCGGATCACTCTTCCATTTACTGGATGCCACACCTTCAGTACTCTACTGACCTTCATACGGACCGGATTCCTGGGAATGCCCCGCTCAGTTTCCGGTGGGACATTGGCAACTACTAACGCAATTCTACCACGGCATACAGCGAAGACACCAGCCGTGAAAAACTAAACCGAGAGTCTCAGAGAGTTCAGGAAGCTCTCGAGCCTAAGGAGCAGGCAGTGGTGAAGTGACTGCCCGCTTCATCAAGGACATCTTAAAACATCTTCCTTCCAACATATTTACACAAAACTCTAAATTCTCTTGGTTTCTTGCCTGTAGCTCCACATCTCCCTTGCTAGTGTCCTGGCCAGGCATAGTTCACCATCTTTCGAGTCCCAACCTGTACGCTCTTGGTGCGCCTCAACTCCCAATGAGAACGAGACGCCCCGGGAATGCGGAGCCGCACAGCAGCGCTGCCCATCTTCCCTCGGTCCGCACGCGGCGGGACCTTCACTTTCATTGCGCCTTTAGGTTTAGTTTCTACCCAATGACTCGCGCACATGTTAGACTCCTTGGTCCGTGTTTCAGTGTTTCAAGACGGGTCGTGAAATTACCCGAAGCTTTTGCGCCGCTGACGCGAGTCTAAAAGATTCTTTTGTCCGAGGCATCCCCAAACCAACAGCTGAGCAGGGCCGGAGTCGGGCCGGAGGTCCGTCGTCCATGCCACGTGCCCTCGCTTGTCAGGGGCCGGACGCCTGCCCCGAAGGGCGGCGAATCAACTCCGCGCACACATACCGTCGAGCCGTCGGCCGGAACACCTGGGGTCTGTCCGACGAACACGCCTTGCGACGCGGACGAACAGGCTACACACCCAGGCCTTAGACCGACACCCAACGGGTCGCGACGTCCAACGAGGGGAGAAGTGCGGCCCACCGACCTCCCCACCACTACCCGGCCGAGTAGAAACCCGTTACCACCCTGACGCCGGATTGCTCCGTGCAGGGGGACAGACCCATCTGGCCAAAGCAGGGGAAGAGGCGCGGATAAGGCTTGAATCTCCCCGGTTGAGGTATTTTCGGGTTTCTCACGTTTACCCCCGAACGGTTTCACGTACTCGTGAACTCTCTCTTCAATGTTCTTTTCAGCCTTCCCTCACGGTACTTGTTCGCTATCGGTCTCGTGGTCATATTTAGCCTTAGATGGAGTTTACCACCCACTTACGGCTGCATTCTCAAGCAACCCCACTCTAAGGAGAGATCCTCCCGGAAGCCGCAGCGGTCTCTACGGGCCTGGCACCCTCTGCGGAGCGTGGCCCCATTCAAGGAGGACTTGAACTCGCCGCAGGTTCCCTGTTAAGTGGACCCACCCAAACACCACATTTCCCGGCAGGGTGAACCTGCGAGATTCGGTGCTGGGCTCTTCCCTGTTCGCTCTCCGCTTCAAAGGGAATCTTGTTAGTTTCTTTTCCTCCGCTTAATAATATGCGTAAATTGAGCGGGTAGTCTCGCCTGCTCTGAGGTCGTGTTTGGTTTGTGCGTGTCGCACAAAATGTTCGGTCGCTGCACACACAGCACACACTTTCGAGCTTGGTCGCGGGCAAGGGCGGCGAACCGGCGCCAGGAGACACAAAGACGCTGCGCGGACCAACCCCCCCGTCTCACACACTCTCAGCGGTGGTGTCGACCGATCCAGCTCCCCCAGGGTGAAGCTCTTTTCAGGAGACGCGGCGGCGGCCGTGGCCGCACGAACCGCGACGCTCCCACCCTTCGAACACAATGTCGCGTTCAGTTTTAGCAACCGACCCTCAGCCAGGCGTGGTCCGGGAACGGAATCCATCGAAATGGTGCCTTAAATGAAGACATCCAATTTTGACACAAAGTAGAGGCCCATTTCAACCAGGACCGCTGTTCCTATCATAAGGGTATTGCTGACTTAATTTGACGATAAAGATCAGGGGGCTTGATAGCCTATTATCATTGTCACTGAGCTGGCTGCGGTTGGAGTTCTGGCCACGGAATTCGGGAGTTATACGAAGTACGTCCAGAAAGTAAGTTCCGTTTGGTAATAAAACTAAATTGTGTACAGATACAGAAAAAATATGTATTGCACAAAATTCTACAACTCTTAAACTACTTTTCCCCATAACTGCCGAAATTTTGCAGGCATTTGTCATAGCGGGGCACACGTTTTTGTATACCTTCTTCATAGAAGTTTGCCGCCGGTGTCTTCAACCAGTTGGAAACAGCACTAATTGTAAACCTGCGGTTTTCCCGGATCTTGTGAAGCAGTTCTTCTGTAACCAAAGATGGACGCCCACTTCGTTCTTCATCGTGCACGTCACTACGTCCTTCATTGAACTGTCGGACCCACCTTCTCACCATTGAATCACTCATCGCATTTTGTCCGTAAACGTCGCAAATTTGCCGATAAATTTCAATTGGTTTCACTTTCCTAGCATTCAGAAAACGAATCACAGATCTGATTTCACAGGTGGCGCGATGTTCAATCAACACCGACATTGTAAACAAGCACAACAAAGCGTACGTGGCTGACAGTGATCTCAAAATGGCACACGCTTCTTCTCCTTGATACAGAGCGTCTACCGTGCATGTGCGGACCTGCGATCGCAGGGCTGCAGCGGAGATAAATTGAAACGGAACTTACTTTCTGGGCGTGCCTCGTAAAATGAAGACATCCTTTGGTTCGGATTCCACATTACACTAGAAACCCTTGGTCATGATCAAGGTATATATGTTCATGAAAGACAGGAAGTTTCCTTGCAGAAGAGACTAATTCATCTTGGTGTTGCTTTATTCCCAGTTGTCCAGAGACTTCTTTGGTTACATGATAAATTGACTATACTATATGATATTGGTCTGGATGAAAAGATATACGAAACGTTGCCAACCTGTATTAACATCAGTTCTCATCTCTTAAGGTTGATAACACCAACGCCTGTGCTATTGAAATAAAGCAATGGATGAGGCAAGGCTCTGTTATTACTCCACTCCTCTTCAATAACTTCTATGAAAGGGTGCTTTTCTGATATCAGTATTGTTAAAGGAATCGTGAAAAATAATCAGCCATATGCGGATGATACCCTTCGGTTTGCAATAAGTGCTGAAGGTCCACAGATATTAGCGAATTGTGTGGTCAAACAGAGTTGTGCGTTTAAACACGAAAACTACTAACTTAATGATCGTAAGAAAACATGTCATTCAACCTATAAAGTTGAGAGTAGCTGGCACATCACTAAAGCAAGTCCAGTATATTAGGTCTCTCACCTGCATACTTGATCACAGCTTGAGCAGTCCTGTTGAAACACTATGTCCCAAAGACTGCCTTCAAGAGAATTATTTAAATCCTCTGTAACAGGGACTTCATTTTCTCCGTCCATGTTTACTTCGGTGCTGTGTATCTCCTGCCTTACTTAATGTTGTTGAGGCCTGAACACCATCCTTTGAGATGTGGGGCTACAGTACTCCGAGCTGGAGGTCACGTACAATATCAGAATCAATATCATTCGAAATTTTTTTTGCTAGGGGCTTTACGTCGCTCATCCGAAATTATGAGGTACTGCAGTGGTCTACACGTTTAGAGAATAATAAGTTAAAACCAGATCCATGCTTTTCACGTGAGGAATGAAGAAGCATCTTGAAACTAGCAGATCAGGTGGATGGCAGAGGTACTGGAACACAGTAATACACCTATGTACCTGTGGCCACACTTTGCAAGTATCAATGCGCCAACTCCGAAGCAAAACTTCTCTCTCACGATGCTTTGACATGATCAGGCTGGGCTCCTCATTCAGATCGCCTGAAACTTGCGAAACTTGAATAGAAGTTGCTCCGTAACTACGGAGAGCCCTGGACGACGTGGAAGTCTTCAAAGAGAGTGCGAATTGCGACAACGTAAAGAATAACATCCACCTGATACTAGTGCTCATATCTGGCACTATGCAGCACCACTGTAATATGTATAATCTCTCTTGTAATTTTTACTCCATTATGCGACTGACACAAATAAATAAATGACCTCCTTCAGTTTATCTCAAAGATATACTTTAAGGAAAGAGGTGTAGTAGAAGAAGGAGAAAATCTTCGCTACGGACTGTACGAGAATGGTATGGACTCGGTACCCCAACTTGCTGAGGACAAGGGTCAGATCGCCCCGATGACAGCCGACCTATGATAAGGATATTGTAGAAGAAGAACAAGACGATGAATCATTGCCAGATATATCTGTACAACGTAGAATGCAATAAGCCTGAATTATTCCGCCTCGTGTGGCTTAAATACTGTTTCAATAATAGACATGGCCTAACTGTCACTGCTGAATGTTTCATACGGCACAGCGACACACGGCGCACTTCCGTCTCGGAATCCAAGAGAAACAGTGCTTCGCGATGGCGTGGTGGAACATGAACCACGTTTCATAGCTAAGTCTAATTCACGGACTAAAATGTTCGACGTTCTAATACAGATAAAATATGAGGATCATGAAGTATTTAATGTGCAAATGTACAACGTACAGTATGATAAATATATGATGCACAGTATTGTAGTACCAGTATATAGTACCAGTAATATACAGCGTTTTCTTCCTCATTACGCGCTTACAATGGTACTAAAAGCAATCAATTTTTCCGTTAAATACACATTAAAACAGTAACTAATGTGAATAATTATAAAATAATTAACGAAATTTAAAAACAGTTCAAAATAGTTATTCTATATGTACGTAATCCAGTTGCAAAAGTAGTCTAAGTAAGTGGACCAACTTGAATAATTATAAAATGAGTAATTAAATCTCAGAAGAGCCCAAGTTCGGTATTATGTGTACAGTAACACACTTGGTCTATTCCAGTTTAAAATTTTACTTCGAATTGAAGTTTAAAAAAAGTAATTTTAGAAACTTTTGCACTTGGCAAACGGAAGCGACTTTCTCTTATAATATGACCCTGCTTTGAGAACAATAATGTAATGTTTCCGTGTGAAAGACCTTACATTGTGGAGTGCATTGTTATTTTAATCACTTGACTCGCGATTCGGAATATAAAGAGTCTCGGCTTATCTTCAGGGCAATGTCACGCGGAGTGTTTCTATTGTGGCGAGGAGATGATCAAAGCACCGTCACTGTTTCAAAGCTCTGCTGTTCCGAAGCATCGATGGTTCCTGTTCACGCGACATGACACACGAAGTGATCTCAATGTTTCGAAACAGTGAAGCCTTGATGTGTTGATTGCGCCGGCACAGTGTTTCGAAGCCTACTGGGCCTACGGTATAAATGTGAGGTAATCTAGAGGCACCTTCTCTGAAATATAAATGCACATTTTTCGCTTATGAACATTGAGAGTGGATGGCAGATGTTCATACATCTCAGTAGCTTGTACCGTCACGCAGGAGTATTGGCAGATATCCACCTCGTTAATACGGGGTGCATGACAGTACCTCGAAGTGTTTCGTCGTAGATAAGTACAGAAATATTACGGCAATCACCTCACAACACGATGGCAGCTGCTTTAAAATTGGAGATATATTTCTTTCTCTTCTACTGTTTCTTTTCAAATATTAAATTTTACACTTTGCTAAACAAATAACAATTCAGGTACAGATCTGGCTTGTTAGCTTGGGTACAATGTTTGAAAAATTAGATAACAATAATTTAACAATATGAGCATGAAGCTCCCTAATTACAATTTTTAAATCAGCGCTACTGATCCTTTCAATCAACTGTCAAGGAGACGGATCTTTCAATTTCTACATCAGGGGAAGAGCTTTTTGTTCTACAAATTCACATTTTTGTAGACTATTCTCGAAATTTACAAGTTCCTGGCCTATCCAGGCACAACTTACATTTAACAAAATGAAACAGTACTTCCTGTCCTAACTGCTCAGCAGTCTAACTGCCTAAAAATGAAGTGAATGATGTTAACTGTAACAGGGGCAACAAGTACCGATCCTACCTGACCTTTGGTAAAAACAAAAGGTAAAGTTACTGGCCGAAAATCGAAATGGTAAGGAGGCGAACACATTCACTACTTGATATTTACATAAAATTCTTAAAACCCTATTTGGGCTTATGGCCCGACGTTAGAGAGGTGACTACATGGAGAAAATATTTAAGTTACAGAAATGCTAGGTGGATTTTAACGGTTACAAAATCATGGTCACCTCAATGTCAACTTGAGAGGGAATACATGAGAGTTACTCACTCTCTATTCTCTGATTATGGTTAAGTTATTTTGACTTGTTTGAATTTTACATTTGAAGTTTGAAATATACGTTTGACAAAATGAAAGTTACATTACTAACGGTTTGAAACTTTCCTCTCAAGCTAGCTCTCAGAACTATCACATAGTTAAGACGAAACTGCCATTATCTCGAGCTTGTGGACCTCCAGAAGATGGTCGAGGGAGCCTCCGTTACGTACACGCTCTAGACTGGAGCGGTCACAAAGGACATCATGGCTCATCAGCCCTCGGCTTTTATAGCGGAGAGGAAAATCCAGGCCCTGACACACCCAAAATTCTTATTGGTTAATTTAATAAATATCAGAAATTTTTTGATTGGTCGATAAATAAATATACAACATTTTTCAGCGGCCAACGCTTTAAACGTGTGGGAAGAGATAGCAGTGTTGATAACCTTTGAACATCTAAAACAAACACTAAATATTCCTGTTTAGGAAACCTTAACGCACAAAATTTATCCTGAATTTTAATAGTTCATCTTCACCCCAGAGGGCACAACATAAGTCGATAGTAGTGACATATGTCGAGAAACGTTCACACTATTTCCAAAATGGGTTTCAGATTTCATGATCTTCATGGACTTCTACAAGTCACTAGTTTTAAATGCACGAGTCGGGCATACCTCTGGTACAGTAACCATGGCATGGATCTGTTATGTTCTACCACAGCAGTGATGTGTCGTACATGTGGATTTGACTCTTGTTTGCGATCTGATGCTCTTCCTGAGGCCAAGCCTACGTGATGGAATGTACCGGTAATCCCTATTGCGTGTTGGTAGTGTTGCGTAAATATGAAGAGGAAAATTCTGCGACAAACACAAACACCCAGTCCCCGATCGTGAACCAAGACCAATTACAATATTATCAGACCTGAATGCATACAGTAGCGGCTCGGGATCAATTCCGCCAATGGGGCCCGATATAGAGTTTTCGGCCATGGAAATGGGATTGCGGCAGATATTTCTGAAACACGGGTATCTATACCGTACCACAAAAACTCCAAAGGAGAGTACGTACAGCAAAATATATCGGCCTAAATATATACACTAAATAGTTAATAATGAAGAAATAGAAGTGAACTCACCAAATGGCACATTACGTATACAGTGGTTGAGCACTGGCAAACATTTCTATGACTCTGTTGTTGAAGTTGGGCATTTCACCAGCGTCCTCCTTATGAATTGAACAAACAGTGAGCGAATTCAGTCTGCTTTGAAACTTCGCTCTGATTTCGCTGCTGAAACTGGCGTAGTTAGTGCAATTTGTAGAGTTTTGTGTTCCTCAGAGAACGATTCTTCGGAGGAATGCTTCATGAAGAATGTGAAAAAATCACAGGCAGAAGGAAATATCCTTAAATTATAATTGCGATAAATCACTGAAAGTTCATTTCTCAATTTATCTTGGTAGACAAATGGACTGAAACTTAATGAAAAAGTATTGACTAAATTCGTTGGGAAAATTTCTCTGAACGTAGCAAACTTTTCGGAACAAAATTTCGAAACTCCTTAATGTATAAGACTGTGGTAATCGGTCTTTCACTTGGTTGATCACTATATCCCACACTTCGTTGGCATCTACAATCAGATTTAAACCAGAACTCTGTTTAGAGCTTTTTGCTGCTGGAGTAGAACATTCATCATCATCTATCCGATACCTTTCATTATTTTCTCTCTTATTTCTGAAACAGCTGATTCAGAATGTTGTAGTGCATTGGGTATGGTAACTGCTTTGGCACTCTGCATCGCAATCGTGTTATACAAAATAAATACATTTTGCAGTCTCAAAGAAGAATTCCAGAAAAAAATACACTGACTGACAGAGCAAATGCAACACCAAGAAGGAGTGGTTCGAAAGGGATGAAAGTTGGGGAAAAAACAGAGACGGCACGGACGAATAATTGATGTTTATTTCAAACCGATATGCAGGTTACACAATGCGCACGGCATCGACTCAGTAGGATGTAGGACCACCGCGAGCGGCGATGCACGCAGAAACACGTCGAGGTACAGAGTCAATAAGAGTGCGGATGGTGTCCTGAGGGATGGTTCTCCATTCTCTGTCAACCATTTGCCACAGTTGGTCGTCCGTACGAGGCTGGGGCAGAGTTTGCAAACGGCGTCCAATGAGATCCCACACGTGTTAGATTGGTGAGAGATCGGGAGAGTACGCTGGCCACGGAAGCATCTGTACACCTCGTAGAGCCTGTTGGGAGATGCGAGCAGTGTGTGGGCGGGCATTATCCTAATGAAACAGAGCATTGGGCAGCCCCTGAAGGTACGGGAGTGCCACCGGCCGCCGCACATGCTGCACGTAGCGGTGGGCATTTAACGTACCTTGAATACGCACTAGAGGTGACGTGGAATCATACGCAATAGCGCCCCAAACCATGATGCCGCGTTGTCTAGCGGTAGGGCGCTCCACAGCTACTGCCGGATTTGACCTTTCTCCACGCCGACACCACACTCGTCTGCGGTGACTATCACTGACAGAACAGAAGCGTGACTCATCGGAGAACACGACGTTCCGCCATTCCCTCATCCAAGTCGCTCTAGCCCGGCACCATGCCAGGCGTGCACGTCTATGCTGTGGAGTCAATGGTAGTCTTCTGAGCGGACGCCGGGAGTGCAGGCCTCCTTCAACCAATCGACGGGAAATTGTTCTGGTCGATATTGGAACAGCCAGGGTGTCTTGCACATGCTGAAGAATGGCGGTTGACGTGGCGTGCGGGGCTGCCACCGCTTGGCGGCGGATGCGCCGATCCTCGCGTGCTGACGTCACTCGGGCTGCGCCTGGACCCCTCGCACGTGCCACATGTCCCTGCGCCAACCATCTTCGCCACAGGCGCTGCACCGTGGACACATCCCTATGGGTATCGGCTGCGATTTGACGAAGCGACAAACCTGCCCTTCTCAGCCCGATTACCATACCCCTCGTAAAGTCGTCTGTCTGCTGGAAATGCCTCCGTTGACGGCGGCCTGGCATTCTTAGCTATACACGTGTCCTGTGGCACACGACAATACGTTCTACAATGACTGTCGGCTGAGAAATCACGGTACGAAGTGGGCCATTCGCCAACGCCGTGTCCCAATTATCGTTCGCTACGTGCGCAGCACAGCGGCGCATTTCACATCATGAGCATACCTCAGTGACGTCAGTCTACCCTGCAATTGGCATAAAGTTCTGACCACTCCTTCTTGGTGTTGCATTTGCTCTGTCAGTCAGTGTATTCTGAATTGTTAAAGTAATATTTTAAACCAAAACACTCCCTTAATTTTACATCATCCCAACCATATTCGTTCTCAATCTTCTCAAAACATTACAATAAATGTGATTTCTTTTAAGACCATACGGCATGTTGTTGAATCGAAATAGTCCAAAAGGGTTGATTACGGCTGAGATTTCTTTATCTTCATCTGCTAAGCATGTCTGCGATGGTTTCCACACACCCGTTTAAACTGCCAATGCCCACACAATGTACGAAATTGATCTATGTATTTCATTTTAGATTGTGTTAGCTACATTACGAAAAACAAAGCAAAACTAAAAATCTAGAGGAAAAGTGTTCCACAAAGAGAAGAAATACAGGGATGCCACCTGTAGATTACATTGGTCAGTATAGTTATACTTTGCAGCCTGCTGGTAGCCTACTTTCAATTGCGAACACAGCTGCTGCTCCTAACGCATATTGGACTGTCGCGGCTGCTGGGCCGGTTTTGATCCTTGGTAAGGCTCAAAGGCTACGAGGTAAGCAAATCGCGTAGGAATTGATCACAGTTTAAGGCCGAACCTTAGAGGTTTCCCCTTGCTTGGTGCTGTGACTGCTGGAATAGGAAACCATAGCTTCATCCACTGCAAGATCACTTGAACCGATTCCCTCAAATTGCTGCCCAAAGTTTTGATTAAGAAATTTGAAGTATCTTTGTACCTTGCTAAGTTCGTTATTGAGGGGAAGATTCATATTTTCTGAAGGGTACAAATACTGATTAATTTTTGGAAGTGTATTTCTTCTCATGCTTTGAAAAGTAAGTTATTGTAACATCTGATTTTATTTCCAAAAAACATTCATATGTTTTCCAGATGCGTTTTGCCAGTCAAAAATAGTACAGTGATATAAAACCTTATGCCATCTGAATTTATGTCTAACATTTGGTTCCTGTGCACAACGTATAATTTTGACATTTTCACAATGAGATTCTTCTTCTGCAATGAACAGTAATTCAAAACATTGAACTGGAGAGAGTTGCGGTCCGTCATATTCTGAAGGTTCCTCATGCCCGTCCCTCACCCAATCGGAAAATAAAATTCTCCTCCGTAGCTGCCCACAAAGTATTGTATTTTTTCTTGGAGGGTGCTCGTTTATTTGCCCCAGAAAAAGCAGGCGCCTACTTCATTTCATTAGAAGGTACCTGCGTACCATCATCTGCTGATATATTTATTTCCGTTGTCAACCTCAACATTCTACCTGGAGAGGGATTGAGATCGATAGAATTAGTTGCCTCATCGCCACTTCTCTCATCTGTAATATACCTGTCATTTTGTAGAAACATAGTAATATCATCTATAGATCTATAGATCTTCCAACATTTCTAGTACCTCATTCAATTTAAGACTGAAAAGGGAGAGAAAAAACGAACTGAATATCAGATACTATTCATAACTGAAACTGGACAAAAGGGCCTACTTTATGTGACCAATGACACATATAGGTAACATCATGCCTTTCATGTCAATAACACATGTTTAAATTATAATATTATGCTTAAGAATGTATCACTTTCATTTCTGACCCTTTAAGCAATATACAAGCATCAACTGCAAAATATAATTACATTTTATCGCACGCTTTCCATTCCATAATAACGCGCAGTTGCAGTTCCTTCTCCTCTTCAATCCAGTCTGTTACCTCTTGTACTTGAGCGTGAGCTGACTGACCAGTGCAGGTTGCGAATTTAAAATGTTCCATTTCAAATTCCAAGACCTTTCTTTGAGTACTTCCAACAGGCAGAGAAGTTCAAACAGGAAATTTGATTAATATTAGGTCCCACCTGTAGGTGACATTGGGCTTTGACAGATTAAGAAAGGATTTCAGCTTCGTCATTCCACAAAGAGAAATGCATTTTACTGAATCATTCCTTTTTGATAACTCGTTGAGAACTTGCTTCACAATTTGTTACTCCAAATGTAATGTAGACTAATAGACCGCCTCAATCTTGATTCGCAGTGTAGCTTTTTCCTTCACTTTTGAAGGGAATTCGACGATGCACACTTTCTAGGTCAGCGGGATGGGTTTTAAAGGTTGATACAGTCACTGTGTTCTTAACCAAAATTTCCGAGCTATGAATCTCTGTGGAGCATGGTAAGCATTATGAAATGAAAAATCGTGTACCTGTTGTTTGAAACCGACATAAATCTGTAGCTCTCAAGGTTATCACTCCCTTCACCAAAAGCAATAAGATACGTAAGAGACTAACATCATCACCCTAAATCGAATTGGTGAGAGGAGATCGATTTGGCTAAATTTGATGAGAGGGAGAGATAAAATGTTATACACCCAGCACTTGTTCAGCGTGTGTAGCCAGTAGGCCGAGGTGTGAATATGAAAGGCAGATTAGAGCAGAAGTAGGGTGAAGCAGTTATGTACAATTAAAAGTTTGGTACAGAATAGGATGGCATCAAACCAGTCTATGGGCTGATGACTCAAACAAAAACAACAACAAATGTAGAACGACATAGCAGGCTTGTTGGCACATGTGTTGAAATGTACAGGTGACAATTTTCAGAAATTATGGAGGACTCCATCCCATAGGTTTGGTGAGTGCCCGGACCCTACCTATCCAGACCAGTGGTCTTGTCATTAGCCAGACTAGTGGTTTCGTCACTAGGCAGACCAGTGGTCTTGTCACTATCCAGACCAGTGGTCTTGTCACTAGGCAGACCAGTGGTGATGTAACGTAGGGTACTAGAATCCTGAGGGCAGCTTCGTGGCTTTAAACTTGTGGTATGCCCCCCCACCCCCGTCCCCAAGCCGCCTTGGTGAGCAGTCATCCCTAAGCTTTTCTCACCAGCCGGACCTAACCCATCCAGCCAAATGGTCTTGTAAAGATTCCTAAGTTGGCAGCCTTGTGTTGCCACTGTTCGAGCCACGCCATATTGGACCTGTTCGTGAATGGTGGAAATGGAGATGTGTTTACACATAACCATCTTAATATGTTCATTGGGCTGTATAAAATAAACCCATTCATCTTGTTGCCTGTAAATTATCCTGTGCCTTTCGTCGGAAGGAAGATGATCGGGATCTCCTTAAGTGTTCTTCACACAACATTGATCGAGGATGCCATTCAGCCTACCAGTAAATATTGGCTGTATTGAGTTTTGCACAAGTTGCTTCATAAATTGTGTTTCTCCAGATGGCATATCATCACAGTTCTTGTATGAATGGTATGTAGTTGGCGCAGAATGAGTGTTGTCCTTTAGTAAGTTTGCAACAAGGTAAGAAGCTGAACCACAGCTTATAATTTACTTTTTTATACTGAATAACGCTGCTTTAAGGGCTCATTTGTTCATAGGCTGTCTGAACTTGGCTCCTTACTCTTTGTATTTCCTCCATATTATTCTCTTGGAATCCTGAATGTTAACTGTGAATTATCCTGTTTTAGAAAACAAGACGGCAGGAAGTGGGTATTTTAGGTGTGACTCAATTTTGTTGTAATTTTCAAAATGAATTGATTATAATTTCTACGTTAAAATTTAATTAATGAATTAACCTTTCCCGCAGTATCAAAAATGTGTTTGGAATAAATAAATCCGTATAAACAAATTAACTTAAATTAATATGACATTCATTGTGAGTTTTTAGAAGTCTACTCAATAATCTCGTGTGGTAAAATACAATCAATCATGAAGTTTATTGTCTTAACTTACTTTTCCATATCCTCGTCTACGGACTCAGTGCCACAAACAAGACAAATCATGAAGGTATGTAATATATATGTAATATGTATCACTCAAATGTCCTCCTTTTCCATATCATACCTTTATTATGTGTTATTTACCCGTAACAATACTCAACATTTTTATAAGTAAAAACTCTCCCTTCGGCAAACTCGTATCTATATATATGCTTCATAGAGATTTAGAGAAGAGGTGAAGCTCGTTGTTTAATGAAACTGGTCTCCGCTGGAAATAGTTCCCCCTACACGTGACAGCTTACACTGATAAAGAGAAGGATCATGGAGGATGAGAGCTATCCACGGGCTTTTGTCTCTCTGTGTCTCTGCTCGTCTGATAGCGATCGCATGATTTCATTGGTACAAATTGAAACATACAAAGCTCGGAGTTTCCATTTCATGGTGTAGCTGTTCTGAGCGCAGTTGCTGTTGCTGTATCAAAATGGACAGCAATGCTGAGAGACATGTTAATTAGCAAAGTAGAGAAGAGACCCTGGTTATGGCAGCTTTCCAATAAAGGCTTATAGGGAAGTGTAAAAGCAACCTTAACTCTTCGTTAGACAACTCGCTGATGTATCCGAAAAAGTCTCCTTCGCTTATTCCACCTCCTCATATGTTTGGATAGGCTCTGAACAGCTGTTACTTCATTTTGGAACACTGGCACGGACTGATACACACTTCGCTGTGCAACTCCGTCAAAATGTGCGGCGCAATGCAACACGCCTTGTTCATAAGATTGCTGTGGATTGTGCAACATGTGTATGAACACTGGATGCTGCAGACAGTCTTCTCTCGTAATTCATATGCATTCCTAGACAGAGTCGTCTGACTGGTAAACAAATTCTTTCAGCACGTCCTATATGTAGGTGTCTACAGGTGTGAGATCTGGAGTGCCGAACAAAGGACCATTGTGAGGTAACACGTGCTGTACCAAAGAACCCAGTGGACACCTTTCATGTTACAATGACAAACCTGATCTTCATAGCTTGTTTGTAATTCCAGCATTGTTTGTTTCTTTCTACTCAAAATGTATTTGTTAGTTCTTTTACGTCTGAAGTTGTCTACCAAGTGATTGAGACTGATCCACACGTTCATCTTATAGGTTTTTTTACACAAGTCTACGTACTTGTGAATGTAACAGTTATTGCGAGAGAAGCAATCAGCTCTGTAACACGTGACCTAGCTGTGTATCGGCCATCACTTCCTGCAGCTTGTCACACTCTCTCTTCCCCGTATAACTTGGAAGGAGTGATAAGGTAAGTCTGTAAAGCTTCGTGGCCTCATTAAATTTCATACCTTTAATGTTTACCTCATTAGAAACTGAGTCTAACCATCGTCGTCTTAGTCTGCTACTTCACTTACCCTCTGTGGCTGAGTCCATTATTCCCCTCGATAACACATCATCCTCCATTCGCCTTACATGATCCCAAAAATACGCAGGTTTACACATTTATCGAATGAGTTCATTCATAACTTGGCCTTTATCTCCCTTCATTCTGAATAATCTCCTGCCATTGTCTCCACCTGTTTGAACCAGCAATCATTCTCACTCATTTAATGTCTGTTACTTAAAACTCATGAATAAGATATCCCACTTCCAATAATTTTACTCCCTTGCAGCAAAGTTCCTCTGAAAACAGACCGATGTAGAGATACTGTCTCACAACTGCGAGCTACTTGCAGTAACTTTTCACAAGCAGGGCCGCGACTCACTGTTTTCTCGAGATGTCCACTCCTATTCTGTAGCAACTGGTATCCAGAGTCTCAGTTCCATTTACCAGGTCATTCAGCTGTTGTTCCTGATTCATAAACTGACTACAGTAACCTACACCATGAACTATTAATATAAATTTTATACCATGATAACAGGTTTAAGAATTAGTAGGATAACTGCAAGGACTCTGTAGAAAGTAGGCCTAATTTTCACAAGCCCACAATTCTGTAAAAGTAGTTGTTAACATACTGAGTATCCGTTCCCATTAAAAATATTAAAATCGTATGATCATCATGCCAATATTTATATTAAATTTTTGTGTATTCTCAGAGTAAATTCAGTTTGTTCAAAAGGTTGTTTGAGGAGAAATATTCTCTTCTCTTGCGTGTATACTTTATTTTATTGATAAACAAATTTTTGAGTGCCTGTAGATAATTGTCGATGCTCGTTATAAAGGTTTATTTATTTATTTAATCGTATGGTGATTATAACTACAAATTTATAAGTTCAGGTCCAAGTGTTTCAGCCACTCTACAGCACTTTCTGAAAAATGAAACAGGTCACTGGGGCTTCCGGTGTAGGTATGAAGAGGGCAGCGCGGGATGACATGGTCCATGGTCTGCTCCTCTTCATTGCATTCACTAATTGGAGAAACCATCCAAACCCACATATGGTGTAAGAAATAGCAGCGTCCATGCCCAGTTCTCAGTCTGTTGAGGCGACACCATAGTTTTCTTGGGAGGTCGAATCGCTTCATTTTCAGGGTTGGATTTAGGTCATGAGCATTTGTTCCAGATGTAGAAATTGACCACTCATCCCGCCAGCTCTCGTTCAGATTAAAATTATCCCTCAAGAGTCGGCCAGCGAGTATACTTGCTGGTCTCCTAGATCGAAGTCGTCGTGGCGATGGGTAACAACATTTCTGGTGAACTGGTAATGAGGTAGATGACCAGATCTTCTTTGCTTCTCTCAGCAGAGCTTCCTTTCTCCTCAGGTGGGGTGGTGGGATATGACTATGTACGGGTAACCAGTGGCGAGGTGTTGCCTTTACACTACCAGTTATGCAGAGCATGGTATCATTCAACTTAGTATCCACTTTATGCACATGTGCACTTTCCAGCCTTACTGGGGCTCAGTATTCCGCTGCAGAGTAGACGAGACTGATACCCGTTAATCGTAAGGACTCAGCCGAAGCTCCCCAGGAACTGCCACAAAGCTTGTGTAGGATGTTATTCTCATAGTTTGCGAGTTGGTTGCTGAGATGAAAACATGAAACCTCGGTCTTAGAAGTACTTGGGATCACACGCCAAGACTTGAACGAAGTTGCCATTTTGACCAAGTCTGCTGAAAGAATGTCTTCTCCATCCTCGAAATTTCTGCTTTGAGCTACCAATGCAATATCGTCTGCATAGATGAACTTAGTAGCTGTGGTTGGTGGTAAGTCATGGATGTCTAGGTTGAAGAGAACTGTGGCCAATACTGATCCCTGTGGCAGACCGTTATTTAATTTTCTTTTGCGACTTTTAGAATCACCTACGAATACTACAAACTCTCTTTCACAGAGCATGTTGGAAATTAGGTTTGCAATTTCCAAGCAGGGAATTACTCCCAGCACTTTAAGAATTAGTCCATGTCGCCAGACAGTATCATATGCACTTGTCAGATCAATAAAGACAGCTGTTGATTTTAACTTCTTTTGGAAGCCTGCCTCGATGTGAGTGGTAGGAGACAAAACTTGATCAGTGCAGCTACGATTTCCTCTGAAACCAGTTTTGCTCTGGAGGAATTACAGCGTCAATGAGTGGTGCTATCCTAGTGAGGAGGACTTGCTCCAAGAGTTTATAAGTGTAACTGAGAAGTGTTATTGGGCGGTAGTTTTCAGGTCTCTGCTCCGACTATCCAGGTTTAAGAAGGGCGATCACCTTTGACCGTTTGAACTGCTGCGGCAGGTTATTAGTCTGAAGGATGTAAGTAAAAAGAGAAGTAATCCATTTTGTGCTATGTGGACCCATATTTCGAAGGAAATCGTTGAAGATATTATCAGGGCCAGCAGCCTTACCGGTTTTCAGCATTTTGATAGCAGCTTCAACTTCCTGAATAGAGAATGGTCTAAACAGTTCCTCATTATTCTTTGTTCCATGTTTGAGCTCGGTGAGCTTACGTTTCACAGTTTTCGTATGGCATTTATCTCTCTTGGCTCGGGTGACTTCAACCATTCTATTTGCAATGGCATCTGGACTCAAGTTAGTTCACTGCTCTTTAGAATAATGTTTTCCAGTAAGTCGATTTAAGACTCTCCAAGCTTTTCTGCTCGATTTTGCAAAGTCCATATCTTTCACTGTTGCTTCCCACTTTTCTCCCCTGTCCTTGTCTAATGACCGTAGAATCTGTGGTCCTATTTCATGGCTGCCTGTTGTCAAAAGCGTCAGAAGGTTTCATCAAAGTTAATAGAGCACTGTCAATGATAATGATTCCGCCTGTAAGCAAACTATTAATGTATGGCTAAGTTTGTGTGTAATCTGTTCATGGGTATCAGACTCAATATATAATTAGTTTAGCAACATCAGACGATTGTTATCCAAACGCAATTTTTGTTTTATAAAAAAATGTTAGGTCCACAATTTGTGAATGTTTATGTGTAGTGTACCATAATTGTGAATTTTTATACTACCGTACCGTATATCTAGATTAATTCAAACTTAGTACAATACAATCTGTACCTCAAATGTCCATAAAGAATGACCGAAACATGCTTGTTCTTTTAAGTAAACTTGAAATGAATTTGTAACCCCCTCCGGAGGTTGAATAAGGTTTTGAATAGGAGGAAAAAACAAAGACGTCTACTTTGCACAGTTCAGCACTGACAATACAGATAATGAAGTTTATACAGTTTAGTCCTGATTATTTTCAGACGTTTACAGAAGAGACTGAAAATAATGTAGTTTACATTAACTTTGTATTTACCTTGATAGTCTAGTAATAGAGAAGGGACCTTCCGCATTTGTACACAATGAAAGTGGCGTTCTTGTATTTGCCTGGGATGTTTCTCAATGCAGTGAAAACTTCGGTAATCGTTGTCTCGGTAACTGAGTGGAAGATCTGAGAACAATAGTTCGAAGATTTATTTGGCACCAATCCCAGGTTAATGGGTCGAATAGTTCATGAGAAAGAGGGCGTATACTTTGGCGTGTTTTGTCGTCCGTTACTTTGCTGCGCGCACTATGCACTCCCATTTCTTTTGTTAATACGCCCATTCTCGCTTCGCTCAGTTTAGTCTGGTGTAGTGCTGATATCGTCTGATTTATTAAACCTGTATTACTTCCCTTTCATTCAAACTGCACCGTGCCATCCTTCCGCTCCACGCAATGTCATTTCAAATTGTCAGCGGGTCAATTAATTATGAAAATCAGCTCAAAATTGGCCTATTGACTTTGTAATTGATTGGGTGGTTTATCTCTATATCCTTTTTCTCAACTAATAAGGAGTCATAGCAGATTTCAAGGCACTGAAAGAATTACGGTATATGAATTCACCAGATGATGTCAACATTCATATCAGTGAAGAGATTGCGATTTCTGCTATCAATCTACATGAGGAAACATCCCGTAATGAAACGTAGATCTGCTAGATTCGTCTTCGTGCTCTCAAGCGGATAGGGATCAGACTATTTCAAACACTTCAGAGAGAAAGGCAGAAACACTGATTAGGGATGATTCATACATACAAGGAAGGTAGAGGTCTTTACCGTCAAAGGTATACCACTTCCATCTCTACAACATTTATTACTTTAAGAGCAACAACAAAATGATGTTGGTGCTGCAGGTGTCTATACCCCGTATGGATGTCGGCGTCAAAGGGTTATTGTGGGCCAATTGTCAGTTGCCTCAATGAGGGAGATTAAAATACAGTAATTAAGGTACAACACTGCAGGAAGTATGACTTACCTCTTGTTCTAATTCATGTAATGAATTGATTATAGTTTTCACTTAATTTAATGTAACTACTAAATATCCCATTTCCTGAAGTACCACAAATGTAATTAAAATAAGGAAATAGGTATAAATAAATTTACAGTAAATTTTTGTGACGTACATGGTCAGTTTTTGAACTCAACTCAATAAACTCGTATAAAATATAAAATAATTCATTATGTTTATTAATTTACTCTTGTCACCTCCTCGTCAGTAAACTCACTGCCACAACCGAGACTAATCACGAAATTATGTAATGTTTATGTTACATATATCACTCAAATATTCTCCTTGTCCATATTGTACTAATGTTATGTATTATTTACTTGTAATGATAGTTAGCATTTTAAGGGAACATGTACGCGAATTTTTTTAAAATAAAAAAAATTGCTCTTATACTATTTCCCAGTCTTTCCTGAATCCAACCATATACAATAAGTACATGTTATTAATGTTTTAGGACCTTTTAAAGCCCTAATCTTAAATATCTGCAGAAATCTGCCACGCCCCTTTAGATTTCAAATGTATTTAAACTTCGTAATATTTCCCGAACAAGTCACTTTGGTGGAGTAAAGGTAATTTCTGTGCAAAAATAGTAAATTTTACTTCCGAAAGTTGGCTAACCTGCACGATGTTCATCTTTCTCCACATCAGTAATAAATAAACTATAGTGTTGATTACAACAGTTTTTCTTAAAATATAAGTAGCAAATATTTCCATAGATAAGCCGAGCACAAGGAAATTTGGTGCTGGCAGGCGCAAGTTTTACGGAAATAGATTTACATCTAAGGAGCAAGAAACACAAATCAATACCAGTAATGGTTCTGGTGAGAGTGAGGTTAAGATGCAATCAAGCGCTTCAAAAAATAAACTGAAATATTTGGACGATTCATACAGCAGTAACTTTAGTGAAGAAAAGATTCCAAACATAAATCCTGGGTCTGTGATAATTGAACTGAGTGTTGTGTGCAGTTTACTGAACAAATATTTAAAGTGTAAATATTGTGAAAGTGATAGTAGTATTGAACTGCTTGAAGATGTAGATAGTAGTAAAGAGTTTAGTCTCAAAACTTATCATTATGTGCAGTGTCTGTGGTCATGAGGAATCTGTGTATACCTCAGGGGTAAATAACAAGAGGCTTTATAATATGAACACAAGACTAGCCTGTGGTATGCGGTGTATAGGCAAAGGGTATAAAGCAACACAAACTTTCTGTGCAATTATGGATCTTCCTCTACGTCCTCACTGCTATTGACAGAATAGTTGCTGAGGCAGAGAGAATGTTGAAGGTGACTTCCAAGGAGGCAAGAACCAGAAAAAGGAATATAAGGAGGAAGAAAGAGGATGAAGAACTTCTGAAACAAGATGATTATGGGAATGGAATGCATTAAACACTCCAGGTTACGCCACAACTTTCATTAAAAGCAAAGTTAAACTTTAAGTCCAATTTCCCAAAAGTTTAGTTTTCTGACATATTTAATTTAATAGACCAAAAACTACTCAAGCTAGAAGGCTGAAACTTCGTACATAGAATCAGTACGATAATTGAAGAAAAGTGGACTACAATCATGAACCTATCTTATAATGTTAGGACTTGACTTCAGCTACACCCAACAAACAATTGCTCTATTTTTATGTACCAAGTGAAGTTTGTGAAGTTTTAATTAATGCTGCTAATTCATTTCTTTCTGTATGTTCTCCGTAGTAGTCTACTTTATCCACACACATATTCCCTGTATACAGTTAAAATGGTGGATTTTATTGATAAGTTTCAGAGATAAAGGTACCTAAAAACTGTCTGCACTCCCAAAAAGAAAATTAAATACAAAGGATAAAGTAGGATAATTATTAAAATACTTGACTAACTAATTTTTCTTTGTTGTTTTGTGGTTCTAAAAGGTTAATTCCACTTGTACAGTGAATTTCGGGTTATATGAAGCAAATTATTGGCGTTATCTTGTGTGTGATTTGTAGTTAAAATTATGGTCCTTCACAGACATGTACCCTTAAGTTCAGGTTTATATGCAAACACTCTCCCTTAAGCATGACTGGTACCAGTGTGCATCCTTCATAATGATAATAGGGAACATGCATGATCCGGGGTTTTAATTTAAAATATGCTAATCTGATTCAAAATTTCATCCAGAATTCAAAAATGTGATCAGAATGTACAAATAATAACTCCAAACATGATAAAAATCTACGAAAATGTCACGTCACGCAAGTACGCGATCTCATTGGTCTGACGTCATCGTACAGGTTGACTGAATTAGCAGACGAAATAACACATAGTGTGCTGTGAGAAGCAGGATACACTTCGCGTATTTCTACTTTACGTTAGTGTCTAGTATGGTTAAATTCGAGGTCTATACATTGGATAATAATCTGAGTGGTATATTTTAGACTTAAAATGAATCGTGCGCAGACAGTGAGGCAGAAAACTTATAAATGGTGTAGAGTTCCGATGTGCAATAGCACATCGCATACCGTACCAAACAAATTGTTTATAAATGTTCCAAAGACGCTAAAACTAGGGAGAAATGGATTTTGGCGAGCCGGAGAAATGCTGGTGATATATCGGGAAAGTCTACAGTTTATTTTTTTTGAAGATTTTAACGTAAGATGAATTTGTTTGAATTTTCAAATCACTTTTCCATGTCAGCTGTTCTAGTGGTAAAACTTTAAATTTTAATGTATGATTCTTTATTTAAATGCTTCAATTACATCTTGGAATATGAAAGTAATAAACATTGCATTAAATAATGCTGATTATTAAAGTATTCTCCAAACCTAACCTATGTTTTGGGTGATCCATGTCAAGATAATAAATCAAAGGGGTTATGAACCATTTTGACAGCTCTAATTCTATCTTGGCATGGGACAGTTATGTATGTCTTTATTGAAGAGCTTAATTGGTAAAGAAATTTAGGCTATATCTAAATACTCTATAATGTAACAAAGAATAGGCGTGTACATCATGAAAGGAAACAACGTGAATTTAACAAATGTATAACTCTACACAAAACCAATGCTTGTCTGTTGGGGTCTTATAAGTTAACAATGCTCAATTATAATAATTATCATAATATTAATGAAATAAATAACATAATTGCACACAGGTGAAAATAGTGATGTAGGTGTTTAAAATATTATCCAACTTCGCCTAAGTTTTAGGTTATACAAGCCATTCAATAAACCGAAGGGTAAAAATACCGCGCGAGTTGGCCGTGCGGTTAGGAGCGCGCAGCTGTGAGCTCGCATCCGTAAGATAGTGGGTTTTGAACCCCATTGCCGGCAGCCCTAAAGATGGTTTTCCGTGGTTTCCCATTTTCACACCAGGCAAATACTGAGGCTGTACCTAAGGCCACGGCCGCTTTGTTCCCATCCCTAGGCCTTTCCTGTCCCATCGTCGCCATAAGACCTATATGTGACGGTGTGACGTAAAGCAAACAGCAAAAAAAAAAAAAGTCACAGCACCCAAAGACATTCCTGTATTGAGCGACTAAAATGTCACCAGGACACTTTTCTTTCCTGATATGCGCAGCTTGTTAAAAGCCAAATGTAATTAATGTTATTGGCTTCACGCCCCGCTAACTACTACGATTTTCGGAGACGCCGATGTGCAGGAATTTAGTCCTGCAGCAGTTCTTTTACGTCCCAGTAAATCTACCGACACGAGGCTGACGTATTTGAGCACCTTCAACTACCACCGGACTGAACCAGGATCGAACCTGCCAAGTTGGGGTCAGAAGGCCAGCACCTCAACAGTCTGAACCACTCAGCCCGACTTGTGAAAACTAGATGAAGTCATATTTATCTTTGTCATGTTTAACTTTTTCCCTCCACAAAGATATTTAATTCTCTTTCATGGGCCCCGGAAGTGGGTAGGCCAGTTGTCCCAAACATAAATATATTTTTTGGGGGGAATGATAGATTATAGCCCTATAGTACTATGATCTTTCTTTCTTTCTTTCTTTCTTTCTTTCTTCCCTTCTTTCTTTCTTTCTTAATCAGTTTATCCTTCAGGGTTGGTTTTCTCTCGGACTCAGCGAGGGATTTCACCTCTACCACTTCAAGGGCAGTGTCCTGGAACGTGAGACTTTGAGTATGGTGATGAAACTGGTGAGGAGGGCCATTACCTCGCCCAGGCGGCCTCACCTGTTATGCTCAACAGGGGCCTTGTTGGAGGATGGGAGGATCGGAAGGGATAGACAAGGAAGAGGGAAGGAAACGGCCGTGGCCTTAGGTGCCTGGAGGAGAAGTAGGATAATACGAAAAACCACTTCGAGGATGGCTGAGGTGGGATTCGAAACCCTTCTACTCAGTTGACCTCCCGAGGCTGAGTAGACCCCGTTCCAGCCCTCGTACTATTTGTTTTCAACTTTCATGGCAGAGCCGGGAATCGAAACCGGGCCTCCGGGAGTGGCACACATTAACCGCTACACCACAGAAGCGGACTAGTACTATAATGCTACCTATATGTTTATGTTAGTGCTGAAATCCGATTTCTTACTTTACTAATGCTGAAAGCCCGAAAATGTAATGTTATTCTTTAATATGGGAATCAGTCTAGAAGGAAATTTTAAAAGTGATGTGATATCTATCCAGGTTCGTTGTTATCCTAATACTATGGGTTACAGTGCATTGCACGTATATAAAAGACGCTACTTACAAACTTGCTTGTTATCCGCGAATTTCTGCGGCCACAAAAGTCACATTTTTCACGAATGATGACATCTACACATGGTAGATTGTCTGACTGTGCTGTTTTGAACCTTCCTTCTGTCATTTCGAAGTTATTCGCGATCATGAATAATAAACAATCGGCTTTTAGCAACGGCTGATGCACAACGGCTGGTGGAGCTCAATGCGGTACTGGATCGTGACGTCACAGCGCGCCGCTTACGTCAGAGGCCGTTTCACTCGCCTTGCGGAAAGGCAGTATTAAATATTTTTTTAATGGTAGAAAACAAGGCAACATACCACAATGCAATACGATTACGTACTATTTCATTGGTGTACTTTTCAAAAAAAAAATTTTGAAAATGATGCACGTTCCCAATTGTAGATATTTTAATAAGAAATTAGGCTTATTGTGAAGTGAAGTGAAGTGAGTCTCCCCAATACCTGGAAATAGTTGCCATATACAAGACAGCTTACATGGGAAAACAGAGGAAGCACTTTGCATCACAGATATCCATGAGCAATTGTCTCTGCATGCCTCAAATTCTCCCGTAGGAATCACATGATTTCATTGGTAAAAATTGAAGCATACAATGCTCAGCCTTTCCCTGGCGTGAAGTAGCCGGTCTGAGTGCAAACGCTGTTGCTGTATGAAGATTGACAGGAACACCGAAAAGCACGATAATTAGCAAAATGGAGTTGAGATCCTGGCTATGGGAGCTTACCACTAAAGACAAGTAGAGAATTGTAAAAACGCCCGTAAATGTTCGTTGGATAAATGGCCGATGTCTCCTTCGCTTATTCCGTTTCCCCATATGTTTGCGTAGGCCGTGCGCAATGTGTTAATTTTGAAGCACTGGCACGAACTGGTATGCACTTTGCTGTGCAAGTCTGTCAAAAGTGTGGCCTAATGCGTCATGCATTGATCATAAGATTCCTGTAGATCGTGGAACATATTTGTAAATACTGGTTGCAGCAGAGAGTTTTCTCTTGTAATTCATGTACATTTCTAGAGAACATGTGCTGTACCAGAGCACGCAGATATGTGTTCTGGTTGTTATGCGTTAGATTAGGTATCAAATGTTTAATAGACTGTGGTAAATTGACTTTAACTCAAGCGAGTTGGCTATAATGATAATAATACTCACGAACATCAATACAGAAACTAATGTCCAACCGAAAAAGAGCAATGATAATAGGAATTAACTAGGTTCGTGGAAGCATTTCGGCAACCAGAGATTTTCGCAGGAAAGTACATTATTGACAAAAGATAGTAGAAAGATATTTCAAACAACTCAACGTATAACACGTATTAATACACAATTCAGAGGACTAAGTTAAGAGAGCAACACGGAATAACATTCATAAAACGAATCACTGACCAAGACGCAGTGTACCAGCCGCATATTACTTGAATGGTCGCAAAGATAACAATGCGAAAGTTACTTTAAGAAAATAATCCTGACACCAAATCTCAGATAAACGATAACAAGAAGTGGCGAACATTAAAAAGGAAGAACCCTATCATTGGAAAAAGGAAAAGGGGAATTCGGGGAGGTACATGAATCGAAGCAACCGTCCCGCGTAGTTGAAAATGGCATAAGTAAAGAAAAATTGTCCACATGGCCACACGCAGTTACGTAACCAAAATAATACAAAGGATCGTTAACCACCTGTAATCACTGTGCTTCTCTGGGAACTTCATAAATTTCGAGATAGCATAATAAACACTCGTAGATGGTTGGCTAACGGAGCTGATGAAATGAAGGACTTAATGCTCACAACAAAATATAAATGTCAAGCCTTTTCTCACCCATGCCGTGCTGAACAAGAGTCCAGATAGCAAAGATGTTAAGGCAACTTAAATACACCGAAAGCAGAACCACACCGCTGTCAGAATTGAACTGATTTGTAGAAGCGGAGGGCTGATCTGTTATAGGGCGAGTGTAGAAAGCTCAAAAACACATTTATCATAAGATGATTTCAGACGGCTGTTGTTGTAGTGACATAGAGGTTCCCAGGTTGGAGAAGTGAGGAGAATGAGCGAAGGTAGCAGTTGTACGGCGAGGCAGTATAAAGTCAGCAGCGTAGTAGCAAGCGAGGTAAAGGCAATTTGTGAAATCTTGAGAGTATTTTGCGGGAATGGCACGCTGTGATCACATTTCATGTTATGATGCCAAGTTTTGAAGTATTCTAAGTTGTTGTGTATCTAACCCCCCTTGGCCAACTCTTGTAGGGCACTTTATTCTGATGCTGTGGGGTTCTAAAAGAGTAAAGCTACTCCAGGGGCACCCTTGCCTTTAATAAGAGCCGAGCAACCTGTGCCGTTGTTGTGTCTGTATTGGTGAACTAGGGGTATTTAGTTGAATCTAGACATGTTGTGTGCTAAGCTGTTGTCTATCTTACCTCCTGGGCCAACTCTTGTAGGACACTTCATTCTGATATGGTGGGGTTCTATAAGAGTAAAGCTCCTCCAGGGGCACCCTTGCCTTAGGTAGGAGCCGAGCAACCTGTGCTGTTGTTGTGTCTGCATTGGCGAAATCGCGGGGGTCTGTATCTGAGTCTAGGCATGTTGTGTGCTAAGCTGTCGTCTATCTAACCTCTTTGGCTAACACTTGTATGGGGCACTTAAGCCCTAGGTGAGCAGAGTAAATGCCACTCCTAAGGATTCGAACGTGGAGTTGACATAAACTCAGAAACCAAAAGAGCTTAAGTGCATTTCAAATATCCTCACCCTGATTGAAATATGTGTACGATGAAGATGTACTGACTACAGTAAATGTGGAGACGTGTACATGTCAGCAGAGAAAAAAGAATGACTTTGCGAGCTAAGTTGTATCTTTCCCTATCTGGCGTTGTAAAGGAATGCGACAGTGTGTTATGACGCAAGACACCTGACTTGAGAGAACTTGGAGTCTTCAGCTACAGGTCAAAGCTTGTTCGCGGTGACGTCACTACACCTCTTGCTTCTATGATGACGTCACTCCACTCAGATCCTCATTTTTAAGAGGTGAGGTGGAGGGGTAGAATTGCATCAGTGGTGTACTGCCAGTCGTAAGGGTGACTAATAGGGAGGGCTCTCAGGGGGGAGCTCTGCTAGGACACAGGGGTAAATAGGCATACACAGAGCCTTATAGAGGCAATTCCCTAATTCCTTCTTATTCTTATTCTTTATCTGTTTACCTCCAGGGTCGGTTTTTCCATTGGAATTATCGAGGGATCCCACCCCTACCGCCTCAAGGGCAGTGTCCTAGAGCTACAGACTCTGGGGGTCGGGGGATACAACTGAGGAGGATGACCAGTACATAACCCCGCCTCACCCACGCGTTAACATCCCAAGACCTAATTGCTGACGCGATTAGGGTCAAAAGTGCTAGGTTAACCCATGCGTTTGACGCCAGGCTCAACTTTACAAGGGCGTTACACTCTCAAGTTTGAGATTCGACTTTGATGCTGAGATTTGTGGAAGCTGGTGGCTATACATAGGACTAGGGATATGGTGTAACACAAATGTTTTATTCATAGGGGCGTAATATTGGGAAGCATCTTGGAAATTCTAGAAACGGTGAACCTAGCATGCACATATCAGCAAACAAATACAGTAACTGCTCGTGCAAATTGACTAGTTTGGATGTATTTGCTGACACATGGAATAAAAAGTTCATTTTTTCTACAAGTTCGCAACTTAGGTACAATCACGCAGGAAGACCTAAACTATATTTGTACTGAATACCCAATATAATAGATAAAAAATAATGTAGTGCCGGAATTTAGCTCTGCAGGATTTCGCGTATTATCAGAATTCCCGAATATGGAATGAAATCCCTACCTACACTACACATTCGATGCTCCTGCAGGCCTGACGTCGCGTTGACCACGCCAACCTCCTAGGACTTGACACTGTACCAGGGAGATGGTGTAAGTCTTAATACACAATGTGCATTATTCATTGAGGCTTAACGCTGAAAAGCGACATTAGGTCTTGGAGAGTGGAGCGACCGCGCAAGGTATCAGCCAAAGAAGGACAAGAGCTACGAAAGGCGTGGAAATTAAAGACTCTTTAGCCCTCGTAAACGTAAGAGCGTGGGGGTCGGAAAAGAACAAGTGTCAACCGAGGAAGGTCGGATAGGAGAGATAAAAGTGAGTGGCCTAACACAAGTAAGTAGAAGCACGCGCATACTGCACCCATGGAATTGAGCTTAGTTGCATTATATTAATAAATTGTAGTCAATATCATAGGTGGAATATTTCCACACAGTGGAAACTCTGTTTCTCACAATACTACAGGAAGCAAGACCACACACAATAGAAGCTTAAGCTGCTGAAGCCTCTCTAAGTCAGTTTTTGTTGCCCCCCAATAAAGTAATTACCTCTGAACAATACAGCGAGAGGACGCGTAGCTACCTAGGAATTTAGGTCATCCCGATGTACTTTTCCGCTGTTTGTGAGACAGAAAACACCTACCAGACACCCCTCAAAATTCAAATGGGAACAGTCCAACGTCCCCCGCTTAAACCCTCTTAACCAATCAGAAACCTGTATTTGAAATATTTCGAATGGGGCGCTCTTGAATATTCAGTCGTTTGACAGAAACGGAAAGTAATTAATAACTTTTCGACGGCAGTAATACTCCAATTTGTGTATCGTAAAGAGTGAGTGAGGTATGTTATGTTAATATGCAGCAATATTGAATTAAGTGAAAACGTGTCTGTGAACGAGAGTGAAGAAATATTCGCGCCATTACCGTCTTACATGCAGTAGTACGACAGAAAAAATATTCCCACCGAAGCCATCTAAATTATTTGAATTTGTGTGATAAATTCCGTGATCACAGTGTATTAATGGAACCACCGGAAGTTTATTTAT
Source organism: Anabrus simplex (assembly GCF_040414725.1). Lineage (NCBI taxonomy): Eukaryota > Metazoa > Arthropoda > Insecta > Orthoptera > Tettigoniidae > Anabrus > Anabrus simplex. The sequence continues at coordinate 37,110,557 of NC_090279.1, forward strand.
AAATTAGGACAATAATGAAATTACAGATAGGGATGCATGAATTAAAAGTCGCTCCCGCAGACGCACCGAAGGAGGCACAAGCCGTCAGACAAGAAGATCACTCGTTCGTCAACAGTTGTGAAGTTTAGACGTGTAATCTAAATTCTCTGACTTGAACAATGTAAGATATCTGCTAACAGTTAAACTCCTGAGGAACTTATAGGTTTACTGAAAGACATTACAGTACACTTTACTACATTATTACATCGAGAACCTTATACTAAAATTTGGTGAAAATAAGCTATTCACACTTGATATTTGCGATCCAGAACACTTAGTAACATTTTAACATTACATGGGTGACCGAATGAACTTCCTTCAATGAAAGACAGGCTGTCCTGGAACTACTTCAATTTTGATTCATTCATAAATACCAGGTAAAGGGAGAGACTATGGATGAGTAATTCCACTACAAACAGGTCATTAACACCACTACAAGGGCAAGAAACTCGTAAGGGGATTTAAGCAGCTCGGAGATGTCAGTCCAGGTGCGGGGAAGTACTTTCACTGAGAAGAAGCGAGCCCAGCGCGCACATAATTAGCTCGTAGAAAGCTCCAAGCCCGCGTGTGCCGTGAGAAGAGAAATAGTGTATAATAATTGTCTTCATTTTGTGTATATATCTTTAAGTGTCATTGCGTTAGAATTAAGGCAGCAAGAATATTAAATGCGCGTGCATAGTGTAACAAATACCATGGAGGGATACATCGATTTTGTGAAGATGTATAGTATCTACCCTATACGATCATGTTCTAATTCCAACTCGACGGGCGCCCGATGGCGGGCGAAGCTTCATTGCAACATGTGAGTAAATTCCAATCAGATATATGACTCTAACATGGAATGTACTACCTAATTAGTTAGTTACGTGAGCTACCAATTAGATGTTTAAGTATTGTATTTTCATCCCAGGGTGTAGCGCAGAGGAGATTTAATAACGATGATTTATTCACGCATGATGTGTTCAATTTCATTTATTTTCTTCTTCTTATTATTATTAATATTTCTTTCATTGTTGTTATCAATTTCGATTGATTTGTTTAAATGAATAGGCCTACATTTAAACGATACCAGGGATCATTATTATTTGTTTTTTGTAAGATTGCACATTATGACGGTTCGATTCGTTTAGTCACATGACAGAATTTTAATGGAGTGTAAATTTATTTTATTCATGGTTATTTTGAAATAGTTTATATTAGTTTCAAATACAGTTCGCCTGAATAACGATTATATGGACAGGTGAAAATCGATTTTATTTGTCAACTGATCATAATGGATTTTGGTGAAATAATTTAATATTGTTGTGATATGATAGAGGCATTAAATTGGGAGATAATAATTGAATATTTCGATAATGGGGAATTTGTACCCCACTAAGAAAGGATGTTATGTCATTATGCTCACACGACAATAGAGGTTAATATCATGTGATGATTGAATATGCACTACTGGCAATTATCTCAAAATTTGAGAAGTTATTGATATATTATCAGCCGGGGAGCTGAGGATGAATGAACAAGCCGTTGGGGCTAAATAAATGAGATGATATTCAAGCTGTGAAAGCTCGTATCGCGATGTTGGAAATATGTCCCGGCCATGAGGAGCCGAGGAATGAAAGTGAGCGGGAGGACCAGTCTCGCAATGAAATTGAAGTGCATTAAAAATGGCGATTATCACGATGAATGCATGAGAAGGCAATATGACATACCATCTTATACTAAAAAAATTATATGTGAGCATAGCAGATTGACCCCTTGTGAATGACTCATGAGAATAGCCAAAAATCCCACTTAACATGCCAAGATCGTATTACAATGGATATTCTGGTAATTTTTTTGATGTGAGTCAGTGTTTTATCACATTTTCCTTAATTTTATCGCCACCTGATTTTGAATTATTTTACTCTAAATTCTTCCTCGGTATATATATTAATGAATAAAATTAGGAAAGCCATGAGAAGCTAATATGGTCATGGTAGAACGATATCCTTAATCAGAGATTTGGAATTACTGGACTCTGAGTAGGAAAATATATTATCCATAATGATGCAATCTAAATAATATTATGTTTGATTTATGTACGGCTAATTGCGTGAATGAATAATTGTTATATAAATAGTGTAAATATGACATCAATTCGTGCGTTAGAGAGCATTCAACCCTGACGGGTATATTTTAATCATGTTATGAGTAGAATTAGGTAATTCCTCTGTGACTACGATGTAATATAGCTATTTTCCGTAGTTCTAAGCCTATTTGTGTGATAATTAATGTGTTCATTTAACTGTAAATAGAACAGTAGCTCACGTAAAATAAGTACATGAAGTGGTAGATTTGATTATACGCTCACATAACATCGCACAACCAAAATTTGTAGAAATTACTGAACGATTAATTTGGTTACTAAATTGTATTTCAACAGTAAATAATACGATGATATTGATGTTTAATAGTCATGAGAATGTTATGAAAGAAATAATTTTGTCAAATGAGAGTTTGCGTATTTTGAGTGTTGTTTAAAAGTAAAACTTGGTTTAATTGAAGTTCAGTAATATCCAGAGTCAACAATTATATTTGCAGACTTATTGAGTCGAATTACATCACGTTACACAGTGATTTATGTTGAAGATTGCATCGATCCTCAGTATTTAAATGAGGAGATTTTAATGTCAAATAATTTATATAGAATGTGGAGATTATGCTCCCAAAAAGAAAGAAAATGATGGAATGTTCTAAATGTTATAAAAGGTTGGTTTAAATTGATAATAACATCGTAAGTTCTTTGTTTGCTATAGTGTGATTTTCTAATTCAGACACACACAACTTAATTGGTTTTATAATAAAGCAGGTGATTGTACTGGAGATCATTGTGGTATAAATACTTAATTCAACCAATTTGAGTACTTGACGATGAAATATGATCAGACAATTATACTAAGATTTATAATGGATAAATTTATCATAATTATTTTTTTAGTTATTTAATTAGTCAATTAATCAATTAATCCTTTTTAAGTTAATTACAATTAATTGTGGTTATCTACGATGGTGAATTTGCAGATATATATAAATTTGGACATTCAACTGTTGGTCAAAACCTGATCCAGGATTAATGATTTTACGCATTTGGTAATAAAATTTATTTTATTTAAATTCAGTCTGTGTCATGACAGTTATTTAGTGAGTAGTCATATAGCAACCTATAGCTAGGCAATCCCTCAGCGGCACCCTCCAGGCGACCAAGGACTGAGCACACCTGAGACAGAATCTCAAAAATGCGGTGAGTATTTTATTTACAGCAGCCGAGGCAAGATAGAAGATGTTCCGCAACTCTACCGACTAAAGGGTGCAATACATTGACTCTTATGACACTATCCCGGTGGAGGCTGTGCTAGGGCTTTTTTCACGTATTACCCCAATTCGAGGTTCTATCCTTCTAACCGGATGCCCTTCCTAACTTGCGACTCTCGGTGGAGTGTTGTAACATAGGTAGGAGGGTGGAGGAATACTTCTGTAAGAAACGACTAAAAAGGGGTGTTATGAGCTCTTAGCTTCCGAGCGTGGTATTAGCGGCTAGAGGACATCAAGCTGAGTCTGGCATTAATTGTAGTTGTTTACATTTCTTTGAATAGGGACTCGAGGTTGCTATTACTTTGAAAGTATGAACTATTCCTTAGACAAACTGAGCTGCCAAGAAACCTAAGACAGAATAATAGAATTTTTAATTAAATATACCGGTATATTAACTTTAAAACTAAAATTAAAAAGTGAAGAATATAAATTTCTCTCACAGCAAAGAAATCTCCAAAAATTCATATCATAGGTAATTGACAGGTCGTAACAATCCTAGAAGTAAACATTCAACCGTGAACATTGAGAAATACAGGTAGTTCAATATAAAACGTGGGGCATTCAAAATGACAGGTGAGGGATCTACAGTACATTGCAAATAAATTCAATGTTTAAATCAACCTTTTAGTGTGCATTTTTCTTTCTTTGTTGGCAACCTGACTATAGTGCCACTCAGCTGACGAAGTAGGTTTCTTGAACATTATAATAGGGTTGCCATGTCTGCCGCACTTCGTAATTTAATCAATTTCCTTTCAGGTAATTCTCATGGTGGCCAGTTTCATTAACATGATCCCATGTAAACCGGCTCTAAGGAGGACTATCTGTTAATTTGTGATGTTATTGTGCTTTGCAGACTCGGTGCGACTGTGTGCGGAACTCCATGGGTCACTGGCGGAACATGTGGAGATGAGGGAATTGCAGCTGGAAGATGACACCAGAGTGGTGGAAGAATTGGTGAGAACCCCTAGGGAGACAGAGAACAGCACGAGTTCATGGGAAGATGTGCTGAAAAAGAGGGAGATGGTGATAGAACAGAGGGAGGAGGCATTTGAGAAGAAAGCAAAGGATGTGGAGAAAGCGCGTAAGGAGAGAGAAGAGTAGTTGGGGAGAGAATGTAAGAAGAGAGAGGAGGAAAAGGAAAGAGCATGTAAGGACAGAGAGAAGGTTGTTGAGAAGAGAGAGCTTGCTTGCGAGATGAGAGAGAAACCTCCTCTCCCGAGATAGAGGATTGGCGGAAAAGAGAGGAAGGTCCACGGTGGCGGGAACTGCTCGTCCAGTACGAACCAGGTCACGAAATTCTTCAGCAAATTCTATATTGGTCCGCTGATCAGGGATATATCAATGTGGTGAATTTCCTTCTTGAAATAAATCCCTGTGTGGACTGGAAACGTACCGATTTGAACCCTGCTGAAGAAGGGGACAGCTGCATGCTGTGGAGGCACTGGTAGGAAAGGAGAAAATCGAGGTCGAGAGGACTGTCCTTTGGAAGGAGTGTCATTGATGTGAACATTGGTACCCACAGACAAGAAGTGCCTGCACTTTCCTTGTCAGCCGTACAGGGCCACGTGGAGGTGGTGATGTACCTGGTGGAGGACGGAGGTGTTACTGGGGAGTTGCTGGGTACTACTCTTGTACAAGCTCCTCAGTGGGGTCACCTAGATATAGTGAGATACCTCACCACACAACACCCACTAGTTTCAATGCAAAGACTAATAGTTGCACAGCTCTAACCCTTGCCATACGAGGGGGGAAGGCACCATGTTGTGGTACACTTCCTAGAGCAGTGCTCATTGAATAAGTAAGTTACTTGGACACACAACAGTAATCTAGTGTGTCTCCCTCTATCCGCAGTACGATCCTTAGCTGCGCCTTGGAGGTGAGGAGGAGCCCTTCCTCCACTCAGGAGGTTCAGTGCTACAACAGTGAGGGATTCTGCCGGTAACAAAGAACTCTGTGTTGTGCCGTTGCCTGGAAGCGAATGGTATTCTATGCTAAGGCTTGTACCAATGTAAATTAATTGTTTCAAGGTAATAAAACTGTTATATATGAGTTAGTGCTGGCCCCAGCCCATCTTCCTTGTGATTAAATTAGCAGCTCTCTGCCTCCTTTGTTCCCGAGGGGTGCAGACCATATGCCGCTCTCTAATTGGGAGTTGAGTAGAGTAATAAACAGTATCGTCGAATTAAGTGGTTGAAGTCGCTCTAGAGGCTGAGGACAGTGTGGATAGTCAGCACCATAGATCATCCAGGTATGTGACCTCGAGGAACGTTACCGTTGAAGACGCTGGCAATGAAATATATAGCCTTCAGATATGGCACAGATGGGAAACTTGAAGTAATGTACGTAATTTTCCCATCACACAAACGACAAGCACATCAGTCATCTTATAATTCTCATGTTTTCACTCCTCACCATTACGCTTACGCTTTCAGTAGTTCCTGCATTGATCCCTGCAGAAGCATTTGAATTACTTTTTAAACAGGGGTGAAAGTGAGAATCGATGCAAGTGGCTGTGTCAGCGGAGAATAAGGCAGACTAATGATCCACTTCCCAGTGCTTGAAATGCGATTTTACTAGGGTATAAAATCAGGCTTGAAATTAGAAAGCATATTTTGATATTAATTACATAGTATTTATCAAAATAATAATGAATGATCTCAATTAACTTATGACGATAAAAATATATTTTGCATTGAATATTTGGTTTGAAAATTTGTTGGCTCAGTAAACTCGCGTCCTCACCCTGAATTAGTGCAGCTAATTCCAGGTGCACCCTCCAATAGAGCCGCATATAACTTTTTAACCACTTAACTGGAATCGAACCCAAAACAGTGGCGTATGCTGCCATCAAGACATGGGCTATCACTAGAGTTACGTTACCCATTTTCGATAGTTGGTTTAGTGAACGTCAAGCCTTAAGGGTTTTGAGCTGCAGCTAATAGCCATCGGAGTAGCCTGCTGTGTTAAGGATGGTTCACAAGCCCTAGCCTCTGCTACTGTACATGGTAGCAAAAGCATCAGCCTCCTCGTATTCGTAATTCCCCTAGCTCGGGGACTGGGTGCTTATGACGTCTTCAGCATTCATTTCATCAGGTCACCATTAAGCCTTTTCAGAGGCTATGCATTATTATTATAATTATTTCTTAATTCGTTTGTCCTCCAGGGTTAGTTTTCCCTTCGTACACAGCGGGATATCCCACCTCTACACTCAAGGCCAGTGTCCTGGAACGTGAGACTTTGGGTCGGGGGGATACAGCTGGGAAGGAGGACCAGTACCTCGTCCAGGCGGCCTTGCCTGCTATGCTGAATAGGGACCTTGTGGGGGATGGGAAGATCGTAAGGGATAGACAAGGAAGAGGGAAGGAAGTGGCCGTGGCCTTAAGTTAGGTACCATCCCGGCATTTGCTTGGAGGAGAAGTGGGAAACCACGGAAAACCATTTCGAGGATGGCTGAGGTAGGAATCCAACCCTCCTCTACTTAGTTGACCTCCTGAGGCTGAGTGGACCCCGTTCCAGCCCTCGTACCACTTTTCAAATTTCGTGGCAGAGTCGGGATTCGAACCCGGGTCTCGGGGGGTGGCAGGTAAACACACTAACCACTACACCACAGAGGCGGACATTATTATTATCATCATCATCATCATCATCATCATCATCATCATCTCAGTTGCAAACAATAAGCATGGCCAACAATGAAGTTTGTGAAGTTCGCATGAGCCACATAACCACAAATACTTTTCATACTTATTTACGTTAAAATACCCTTTGTATGGATTCTTGTGTTTCTCCTGTTCACACTGTAACCGAGTAAGAGGTGCGGTAGGCTTATTCTTAATTATCATCAATTTAACTTCATATTTCAGTTGCGAGAATGGTTTATCCAACAGCTGACACACGGTTCAGCCATTTCACAGAAGTAACATCACAAGGTCACTGTCACGTTAAACACTATAATTTCAGATAAACTAAAATTGTTCTGAGATCAACTGAAATATACCAATATTTCCAACTATAAGCAACCCGTAAGATGTCCTGCACATGCAAAAGCAAATCGTGATACAGTAGCACATGGGTGAATCCCATCAATTCGGACACTTCTGGAGAACTTCGAGTCATTGGGCCTTCTCTTTCCACCACTGTCTCTCGTTAGCGGCGGCGATTTGACGGACCGAAGCCTAGCCCAGCTCAAGGTTAGTATCCCCTCGTTCCCCGCACCTTTCCGACATTCGCCAGCAAGCCTCGCGCGGCGAGTAGAGGGGAGTGAGCAGAAGGCCTGGGCTGCGATGTTAGTCTCCGATGCCTTGCTCTCAGAAATACGATCGACGTTCTTTCTCAATGCTTTCACGTTGTGTAAATGGAAGAATGTGTCAGATGCTTACATTATAATATTTACATTTCCATCGTTCTCATTTGAGGCTTGGGCTTCACTGATAGCCTTGGTAGCCCTCAGTATACGCCACTGAACCCAAGCTAAATTTTATGCTGCCGTAGTTTCAATGAAATGGCAGAATGGGTTTGAACATAACACAGGTTGAAAGGAGGAAGCTGACGGCTGTCATACTGAGCTATGCTCAGGGGGAGAACGACCAATGATATAAGAGGCCTGTCGCTACAAAAATATTGATCCCATACGAAACATGAGTGGGTCACTAGTTGCACTATGCGATATTATGCATTTCAATCTAAACATTTTAACTCTTACTTGCAACAAATCCTTTGCGAATCTTCCCCCAAGAAATGCCGCATTTGATTCCTTGATGCATTTAGGAATAACCGTGGTGTTGAAACAGGAGGGAGCAACTTTCAGTCAGTCGCCACTGATCTGCATTCAGGGCAGTCACCAGGTGGCAGGTTCACTGTTTGATGTGGACAGGTCTTACGGTGACAAGGAGACAGGGAAGGAAGTTACACTGGCCTTAGTTTGCCTGGTGTGCGATTTGGAAACCACAGAAATCAATATTGAAGTGTGCTGAGGTGGGGTTTGATCCCACTTTCTCCCGACAGTGATGTGGTCAGTAGCTCTGTGGAAACATTTTAGTCATGCTGTAACTAAGCTGTGATGGGAAAAGTGCAAAATAAAAGTGATTGGGTTCAATTAGTTACCCGAGCAGAAATTAATTTCTGAATGTAATCAGTAAAGCTACAATAATCGTAGGACGCGAGTCTTCAGAGAACCACTGAGTTTTTTTACATGGGTATGCCAGAAGGAAATTCATTTGTCTGTTTTGTACCTTTTAGTACAAGGACATTACGTGGCTATCATTGTCGCGTTAGACTAAACAGACATTCAAAATGATAGCTCCCGAGCGAAAATAGAATGTCACTTTCGAGTTTTCGGGGTAACTTATTCAAATAGGGGAGTGGAAATGCCTTACCCCGTTCACCGTCACGTGTTTATTCCGGCTCCATTCTCCACGACGTGGGGGCTGTATGAGGCGACTTTAAGGGAGACCAAGGACTGTCAACTTGGGAGTGTCGTTTGGTGACCACGGTTCCGCTAGCTGAGTCTGGTATGAGGCTCCTCCAAGGTTTGCGAGTCATCCCTCTATTTTGCCAATACCTTCACTTCTCCTCCATTTTCCCTCTGATTTGTGTTAATAGAAGATGGTTGTCCAGTTGTACTTCCTGTTAGAACAATAATCACCACCACCGTCTCACTATTACCTAAATATCAACAACGTGTGATTAAATGAACGAGTGCTGGGCCTTCAAAGTTAGCAAGCTCTCGATGAGATGTATATCGATTACTACAATGTATCGATTACAATTTTATTTTCAGAAGTAAATTACGAGTAAAAGTTACTAAGAAAGTAGTCGTTACATGTAATTCAATTACTTGCCAACGCTGTAAGTAAGATATTCGTGCTCATGACACAAGCTCGTATTACTACGTGTTAACGGTACTGATGTCGGACCAGAGTACAGTTTACTGTATTGTTACATCCTGATTGTTACAGAGCACTTCATAGGCAAGTAATACCTGTTAGTGCTTGTCCCGCAGTGGAGCAGGGTCTGCTGTCTCTTGTACGCCAATCTTCACTTGGTTCTATAAGAGCATCAGTTGAAACAAGATGAACACCCCTCATGTCTTCATGAAGGTGTTTCTAGGACCGACCACGTGGCCTGTTTTCAGACGGTGTGATGTGAAGTGCGCTCTGTACGCATTACATGGCCATACCAAGTAGGTTATAAAGATAGTAGCAGAAACACTCTCCAAAGTGCAGCCACTACCACAATCTAGCGGCTCGCTGTCGACTGCTCCTTGTGGCTGCTATGACATAATACCTGAAGCAGAGGTCTCGAAATTTCACCTGCACACGAAAATATATTGGTTTTAAGTTTTAGACGAATTATGGAATAGCTCTCTAAGTACAAAATATTTGATCTGCGGTTATAACATTTTAGTAGTCACGAAATACCCTGAGGCATGAAAAGTAACATCCGTTTTAGGCCTACACCTAGACCAAAACTAGTGGATTTTTCATGTGATAGTCTACTGTCTACAATTTTTACATACCATGTCATATTCATTCAAAAATAAATTATTCTTCCGTTCACATGCTATTTTCTACAAATTGAAGATTAGTCATGACAATTTTCTGTAACAATTTGCATACAACTTCAGGACAGGCAACCATATATACTGACAACCATGCAAATACCATAATTATATATATATACCATCTTATGTACATCCCAATGTACTTGGATATGAAATTACATATGCGTTACCTTCTGTAATTTGGCATTTTGCTTTATCTACTGAGATGTGTATAAACCCTTTGTTTTATTTACAAAAGCTTTATTGAGGACTGTAAAATATTTATGGGCCAACAAGGAATAACAGTTGTCACAAACACCTTCTACACTAACATATTCATTCATGAAGGTCTTCACTAATTTGTCTTTGATATCTTGAGTGTCCAACCAATGACATAATTGTCTGCCTTTGCCTGTGTGGTTTGCACATTACAGTCGACGATCTCAGTTTCTTCATTACAATTAGGTCTCTTATCACTAATATTTAATCTTTCATTCACAGTGTAACTTGGTTTAAATTATTGTGTTTGGTTAGGGATACTGCGACATCAGCCTCACAATTGCTATCGTGTGAAGGGGATAGTAAGTTATTTATCTAACAGTTCTTAATGCACTGTGAAAATTAGATGCATCTGGGGCGATATTATTGCCCTCTTTACCCTGGACAATGGGAAATGAATTTTCCAGACAATCCTGTGCCTGTCGTTTAGTGAATAGAAATTGAAAATCTATTGTTCCAATAATTCTGACCACAAAATCTTAAGAGCAGTGACATTATCTACCCAACATTGATACCACCTGTGTTTAACACAATGATCTGCCTTAGATATTTTCAATTTCTACCAATTTTCCTAAATTATTATAACTACTGCAAAGGTATTTTCAATACTGCTTAGGGCCTGTGGTACTACATTTTGAGGAATTGAAGATGTCAAATAGTATGTCACATATTTCAATTAAATCAGCTCTAATAGCTGCAGAAGGTGGTAGTGAATTAAACTGAACACGCACCTTTATACCACAAGCAACAGATTGACTCACAGTCTGAACAGCTAAACACACTCTCATTGGTGAAAAGGAGGGAAGAGAAATATATTTTTGGTTAAGTTTGGGGCTAGTCTGGGAACAATGGTTGAATCTTTGTTATAAAATTCTTCAGTATGAGACTAGCTAAAACTTTCCCCTCCTACATTTAAGTCATACTTCTTTAGATAGTTTTTGAGTGATTTAATCAAGTGAGGGACATCATAAAGTACATTTTTTCACCATTTATTCCTGTTACTGGGATACCATGGTAGACAGAGGGGAAACAAGGTCGCTCAGCAATGGAGCAAGGTTTCAGGTAGAGAACTAGCTCGGTAGCTTAGATACTAGATAGGAGAAATCAGAAAATCAACCAAAATTGCTAATTAACAATACGAGCTTAAAGCTCCCAATTTTACAAATGTTACTTGAGCACTGTTGCTCCATCAAGGAGACAGGTCTCCCAATTTTACAAATGTTACTTGAGCACTGTTGCTCCATCCACTCAGTGGTCAAGGAGACAGGTCTCCCAATTTTACAAATGTTACTTGAGCACTGTTGCCCCACCCATTCAGTGGTCAAGGAGACAGGTCTCACAATTTCATTTACAGAGTACTCACAACGTACAATCTGCCGAGAGCACCTCTTGCTCTACAACGTTACCGCCTTCCAAAAGGCACATTTCAATATTTACACTAACACCTCTACAAGAATAGAAAGAACGTCTATGCTCTATGAATTTATCTAGGAGATTACGCTCCGAACCTTATACCCTTACTGTCTTCTCAAGGCAAACTGCAACTTTTATATTTACAACCAGAGCATCTTTGCCCAATAAAATTAACACTTTCCAGGCCTCTCGAGGCACAACCTACATTTTACAATTCAAACCGTATTCACTCTCTTAAACACTCAACAGTCTAACACCTTAACATTAATCATCAATTTTACAGAAGTATAGAATACCCATTCTACCGGAACTTGGTGGGAGACAAAAATCACAGATTAAAATTACTGGCCCAAAAATCAAAATGATATGGAGGCGGACACTTGGACTCCTTGAAATTTGCACTCAAAACATCAAAACCCTATTTGGACTTCGGCCCGAAGTTACAGAGGCTAAGCCTATACTAGTGAGGTGACCAGATGGAGAAAATGTAAGTTACGAAAGCTACAGACAGAAAACGGTTACAAAGTCATAGTCACCTCTAAGTCAAGTTGATAGTGAACTAAAGAGTTGTCACTCTCTCTATTCCCGAATTATAACTAAGTGCTTTTCGGCTCGTTTAAAATTTACATTATATGTAGATATTTACATTTTAGAAGACTGAAAATTTAATGTTCCATTGTTAAAGATAGGAAGCCCTCCCCTCGAGTTAGCTTTCGGAGGCTATCACATAGTTATTAAGGTCTGCCATTACATTAATCTGCCGGAATACTCGATGAAGGGCGAGACGCCGCCGCCTCATCTATTAACACACACTCAGTAGACTGGACGATCAATAAGGCAACGTAGCTCGAAAAGGTACCAGATTTTATATCCGAGAGAAAGGTTCTAGAGAGCTCTGGGCTAAGGCTCAACACATCTCCAAAGTTTATTGGATAATCGGAAAGGTACAAGATTGACATTATTGGCTAAAAGGAAAATATACGAAATCTTATATTGGTCGATATTTGTAGTGGACAGAGATAGAGGTGTTGCAAGCTGTAATACACCCAAAACAAAGCATAATCAACACAGTTTAGGAAACCTCAAAATAAAAATTACTTTAGGATTTGAATAGTTCCTCTTCACACTAGAGTGCATAACATACGTTTTTTGGCAGAGATATCTGTAGAGAAAAGTCCAAACTTCTTGCGCTAGTAGTTGCGACATTCATATATCAGATGGCATTCTTCAAGACGCTTCATTTCCCTTATAGTCTCTCCTCGCAGTTAAAGTTTGACATTTCGCTGGTTAGAAGAAAGAATATCAAGTTGTATTTCACAGACAGAAATTTTCTTGAAAAAGTTCATTTTTAAGAAATTACGTTAAAAACAAGTCTTGAAGTCTTCTTTCAGCCGTACTAGAGTAAGATATACAGTTCAAGTTTTGACGGCAAGAGCAGCCGCCGCAGCCGGTGCCCAAGTTGGGTCGCCCGGATCCCCCAAGTACTCTCGGATACATCTCTCCCGCTACCTTGAGAGGGGTAGCCATGGTGTTGGACACTACAGACCAAATATAGTGACACTGCTCCAAGATGGGCAGGCGGTTGAGTTACCGCACCACATCCCTCGCGGGAAAGGATGGTGTTCCAGTACGTCGTTATGCAGGAGACGGGGCCAGAGCAGAGTGGGCCCTTACCCCACGCCGGCGTCCCTCGCCAGATGTTGAAGCACGGCCGCAGATGAAAGAGAGGGGACTGAAACGGTCATTTATTTGGCGACAGGAATTGTTTTTGTGGAGAGCGAGAGTTGTGTATTTTTCTAATTTGCAGTTTCAGATAAGGCGGGCTGCATCGAGAATGAGTGTGTGACTAGCAGGCTTGGACTTAGGGTCGGGGGGAGATACGGGCAACGGGATAAAATAAACCTAACTACAGGTGAAGGTTGTACAGGATTAAGTATATGCACAAGATACTGCCCTTAGGTGGATATGGGAGGGGTAGAAGGCCTCCCTATATACCTTACAAACTGATTTTTTTAAAAAAATTTTACAGAACTGACGCCGAAGAAATAAACTGATTTCTTACTGCCATGACATACTGGCCTATACTAAAAAACAAACGATTATGCCGGTTTAATCTGCGAAAGTGACTCTAAATATCCCCTCAATGGCTGGGTTACTGACCGTAAGAGTGACAGGAGGTAAGAAGTCCAAAATAATACATGGCCCATGAAATCTGAGGGCAAGCTTGCCTGCAGGTACGAAATTCTTAACCATAACTTGAACTCCAACCTTTAAAATGGTGGGCCCACGTCCACGATCATATCTCTCTCTAACATTTTCATGAGAAGCCTTCAGAACTCTTTCAGCCTTCTTCCATAGGTCTCTGATATTATCAGGACCTATTGTCTCTTGTAATCTGTCATTGAGTGACGAAAGATTAGACAGTGGCCTGTTGGGAAGAAATTTAAACATGAGAGAGGCGGGAGTGAACTTGTGGGACTCGTGAACAGCCGAATTTAAAGTAAAACATAACCAATGCAGAGAAGTATCCCACTTGGAATGATCTCCATGATGAAAAGCGATCAACGCAGATCGGAGATTACGATTGATCCCCTCAGCCGGAGATGATTGAGTGTAATAAGCGGAATTTGTTACATGGGATGTGGACAGATTGAAACAGTATTTCCGGAATAGGTTAGATGTGAAAGCCTTTGCATTATCAGAAACTATATTTTGACAGGGACCAAAAGAAGCAAAGGTAGTATTATGACAAGAAATGGTAGACTGAACGGTAGTCAGCTTAGTGGGGAACAACCATGAAAATCTAGTGAAGCCGTCTACACATTACAATAATAAATTTATTCCCGTGCCCCTTTGATCCCTAATGGGGGTCTCATGATAGTATTTGCAGATCATTGGAGATCATTGGCACAAGAAAGGTTGGAACCACAACTTTCATCTTCTGATCATGCCTCGAAGGGCAACACAAAACCCCGTTCCTCAATATATAAGGGACAACATGTTCCCCACAAGAAAGGGTTTCCATTATCGGAGCCAGCACGGGATCTTCTCGTTGATAATTCTCAGTGTCACGAAACAGCGTAGGGGTATCCGTCAAAATAGCATTGATACTAGGAGGTATGGGCATAGAAAGAGTAGGACTAACTCTTTCATGCTCTCTGGGACACCTACTTCCCACTAATGCTTTTGTGAGATTAAACCCACTGGGATGTATAATTCCCACAAACAGTATGTGCTGTCATCTAGCGAAGAGTCCAGGAAACGTGATAAAGAAATATAGCAATGAAGTTCTTTGACTCGTGTATCTGTCAAACATGGATATCTGACCAAGAAAGCTGTGAATTGATGTAAACAGAGCTGAAAGAGCGCAAAATTGAAGATTTTTCATCCTTACTTCTGAAATCCGTGTACAGGTATGTTTTATTCAATTTTTATGTATTGTTTAAATGTGCTACCTTCATATTAGGTCATAAATAATGAATATCTATAGAATTATAACCCACTTAGTTAGTGGGAAATATATTACCATTAGTTTGCTCTTATGCCATGAGCACGAGTTACTCGACTTTTATTACAAGCATATATACGTTTTAATTTTTATAAAAAATCATATAATTATCTCTAAAGCATATATACTTAGTAACCCCAAGTATCAAACTATGTGGATCATTTATTATTATCCCAATATATTGTCCTTTATATAACGAATGTGAAATATTTTCAGATGGCTCAGAAAGGGTTGTCAGATCTGCTATTACTGGAGACTTTGTATTCTCTTCCTGATGGTGACGACGATGCTGAGGAGGAACACGATGAAGGTGCAGTGGCAAAGATGGCTAATCTGTTTGAATTCAACTTGATGATACTTGAGGAATCCATTGATGAGTCCACAGCCGGTTATGGAGGGGAGACTCAACAAACTTGGAGTCACTGGTCAGCTGACATTTAGTAAAGGATTGGCTCTAAAGCTAATTGGCGGCTACATTCAAGAAAGCGGAGAGTGCTAGTGGCATTCTAGGTACCAAAGTGAGGTGTTGTTGGAGTACCTGATGACATTCATCTGTCACAAGCAGGTATTCATATTCCAGCACAGGACAAAGACAGGTGTAGATGTAGGCAATGCAGTACAAAAATTGAGGAGAAACTCTCAAGATTATCTGTTTGGCTTGTCGAGTACCACTTTGCGGGGTCCCTTGTTTTGCTCAATTTCATGAGTAATAAACTACCTACTAAATCAAAACATTCGCACTATCAGTATGCAGCACTATAAACATTACAGTGGTGGTTGAAAATTGATTACGATCTGTGTGTCAAGTTGTTACTCTTTCTTTTGGGAAATGTATTGGTTTTATGTTTGAGAATACATGTACATATATTACTGTGTTATTATTGTTTATTTCTGAGCATCTCCATACCATAATTATCAATTTGAAATGCTAATGTAATCACAGCATTATAGCCTGAAGGAGACCACTGGGACGTGTACTTTCCACTAATTATTTTTCAGAAATGACTCATGGAAAAAATATAGACAACGTCCTGCTCCATTATATGGTTCCATTTATGGATGTTTAGTAGCAAATTTCGCTAAAAATATTAACAGAAATAATTTAGTCACGAAAGGGCTAACTTCTTGTTGACTGGTCTCAATATCACTAGAAAACATGCGGCTTAGTCCATCAGCAACTACGTTTTCTGATCATCTAATGTGTCGTACATGATATGGGAAAGTTGGGATCCTGATAGCCCAACGGGCGTTACGTCCAGTACTACGACGCCTTGCTAAAACCCACCTTAAGGCCAATTCAAATTTGACATGTTCCAGATGAAGGCGGAACTTCTCCAGGGCAAACAAGACTACCAAACCCTCTAATTCATAGATAGAATACTTTGCTTCTTGAGCCGATAAGGTCCTAGACGCATAGACGATGGGCTGCCTTCCGAGTTCCGTTTGCTGAGGAAGGACAGCAGCCACAGCAGACGAACAGGCATCACTTTGGACAATTAATTTCTAAGAGAAATCGGGCATGGCTTGTACAGGGACGTTACAAAGAGCTAATTTAAGGTCTTCAAAAGCGGCTGGCTGCGACGGCCCCCATTCAAATTTTACACCTTTCTTGCGAAATAAGTTCAGGGGCGCCACCCTATTAGTAAAGTTAGGAATACATTTCGTGAAGAAATTCACCATGCCTATGAATCTAGCGATTCCCTTGATGTCCTTCGGAGGCTTGAGGTCACGAATAGCCTGTGTTCTGGAATGGTCAATAGAAACACCATCGGGCGACACAGCATGCCGTAAGAACGACATAGAAGTCTTAGCAAAAGCTACCTTAGATAATTTAACAGTCAACTCAGCCCTCCGAAGGCGATTGAGGACTTCCGTCAGATGATCTAAGTGCTCTTCGGAGGTCACTGACATCATCGAGGTAATGATTCAGATATTCGAATTTGATATCGGAGAAGACCCTCTCCAGCTGTCTAGCAAGGACAGCTTCACACGTGTGGATCCCGAAATGGACGCGGTTGTATTGATACAGATTCCAATCCGTGGCGAAAGCCATCAGGTGTTTGGATTCTTCTGCCAGAGGTATTTGATTACATGTCTGGTTAAGATCTAAGATTGTAAGGAACTTAGCCTTGCGAAACCATGAAAAACAAGAATGAACATTCAGAAGGGGTACAGATTGTAAGAAAAACCTTACGGTTCAACGCCATGTGATCAGCTACAGGCCTGAAACCACCTTGAGGTTTGGGTACAATAAAAATGCCCGATGAATACGCTGACTTGAAAGGTCGAATGATACCATCCCTTAACATCTGCTCAATGATTTCCATAAGAGCCTTCATTTTAATTGAGGACAGCCTATAAAGAGCAAACCTGACTGGAATAGAATCAGTTAGTTCAATCTTTTACTCGATAAGGTCAGTGACGCCAAGGGTATCTGAAAATATGTCAGGAAAAACTGACACAACCCTCTAATACTTTCAGTCTAGTGCTCAGGTAGATGCCTATGATCCAACGACATCTCACTCTGGGTAGGCGAAATAGATGCAAATGACACAGAATTACATTTCAAACACGGGATATTAATGTGACTAGCAAACTTGAATGTGCACATCTTACTCTGAATGTCAAGCACATGACCTGAACGGGACATAAAATCTGCCTCCAGTATTACAGGGCAAGACAATTCTATAATTACAAATAACTTAACCTTCCAGGTAAATTTTGAAATGCGATCTTTAGCGAAAATGAAGCCTAAAGTTTCCAATGGTGACGAGTTTGGTGGAAGAATTCACATACACAATTTCCCTATTGGTCAATTTTGAAGTTGAAGAAAGAGATCGAACTGTTGACAACTGTGATACACAGGAAAGTCAAATCAACTCAGTTTAGGAAACTTTAAAATATCAAATTACTTTGTAGTCTTAATCGTTCCTCTTCACATTGGAGGGCATAACATAAGTTTTTCTTGGTAGAGACCTGTGTAGAGGAAAGTCCGAACATTTTGCGCAACATGTTGGAAGTTTATACTGAAGATGGAATTCTTCAAGGCGGTTCATTGGAATGAACCGTGCGGGTATACCTCGCGGTACAAAGAGTAAATGTTTTTATAGAATGGTGGAAATTAACAATCTCGGTCGTTCCGCAGGAAAACAAACGCGCAGAGTTTTCAAACTTCCTATTAAACAAGCATTTAGTGTTATTCCACTTCAAAGAATATCTAAAATAATTTGAGAGGGAATTTTATGTACATGTCAGGATTTTAAAGTGATTTTACCAAATATATTTAATGCACTTTTCGATTTAGGTCTTGAAAATATAAACCAACGAACTATTTCAATGACGTGGTATAGAAAACAATACATGTATTATTAGTTTCAAGATATGTAATTGTTTAATATAACAATACATGTATTGTTAGTTTCAACGATATGTAATTGTTTAATATAACACGTAAACTACATCACATACATTGCATGATTTGATTATGAATTAATTAAAATATTAATCTTTTTATGAAATAATAGAACGTGTTTTGCCATGGTTTCTAATTGGGAAACTACTAATGCATGTTTTTCATCACGTATAACAAATGTTATTAAAAACATTAAATGGATAATTTAGATCCAAATTCGTTTTAAATATCATGCTATGATGTGTTTAAAGTATATTCTTTGCTATCTACACTTTCTGCACTTAAGCTAAATGCAGTATTAACATGATCATTAATTCTTTCTAAAGGTAATGATGGCTTTCATAGAACTATAACATGACGAAAGTGCTTGGTGATAACGCTCTCTGACGTCAGGGGAGGAAAGAAATGCATCTAACCGTATAACTGGGCCAGATCAGGAGTAGTGAGTTTAGGCCCTCCAAAGTGCCGCCTGTGAGGGGGAAGGGCGTCTGACCGTATAACTGGGCCCTGTAAGAAAAATTACGTCTGTGAGGAGGGAAGGGCATCTGACCGAATAACTGGGCCCTGTATGAAAAATTACGTCTGTGAGGAGGGAAGGGCGTCTGACCGTATAACTAGGCCCTTTAAGAAAAATGGCGTCTGTGAAGAGGGAAGGGCATCTAACTGTATAACTGGGCCATGTAAGCAAAATGGCGTTTGTGAGGTGGGAGGACATCTAACTGTATAACTGGGCCATGTAAGCAAAATGGCGTTTGTGAGGAGGGAGGACATCTAACCTTAAAACTACAACAGGTGAGGAGGCCGGATAGACCCCTCAAAAATCGCGTCTGTGAGGAGGAAAGGCATCTGACCCTAAAATTGGGTCATGTGCCTCCAAAATTGCGACTGTAAGGTTAGGCTTGCTCTCGTGCGCAAGTCTTGAGGTAGGAAGGGCATCTTACTCTAGAAATAATTCTGATGAGGAGGGAAGGGCAGCTGGCCGTAAAAATGGACCCTGTTCCCTCAAAATGGCTACTGGGAAATGAGGCTTAATCTCTGGGAGGATGGGAGTGCATCTGACTGTAAAACTGGGCCCTGACCCACCAAAATCGTGACTGTGAAGTTAGCCTTGCTCACGAGGGGGAGGGAAGGGCATCTGTCCGTAAAACTGGGCTCTGTAAGCAAAATGACAACTGTGAGGGAGAAGGGCATCTAGGCGTAAAACTATGTCAAATGAGGAGGGAAGGGCACCTAACCGTAAAACTGGGCCCTGTGATGTTGGACCGCTTCAAGACGGCGACTGTGAGGAGGGAAGGGAATCTGGCCGTAAAACTTGGCCCTGTGAGGTTAGACCTCTTCAAGATGGCGACTGTGAGGAGGGAAGGGAATCTAACCGTAAAACGGGGCCCACCCACCAAAATATCGTTGTGAGGCTAGGCTCCTCCAAGCTGACGACTGTGAGGAGAGAAGGGCACCTGGCCGTGAAGGCTCTGTGAGGTTAGACCCCTCCAAGACGACGACTGTGAGGAGAGAAGGGCATCTGGCCGCAAGACTGGGCCCTGTGAAGTTAGGGCCCTCCAAGATGGCGACTGTGAGGAGAGAAGGGCATCTGGCCGTGAAACTGGGCCCTGTGAGGTTAGACCCCTCCATGATGACAAATGTGAGGAGGGAAAGGCATCTGGCCGCAAAACTTGGCCCTGTGAAGTTAGGGCCCTCCAAGATAGCGACTGTGAGGAGAGAAGGGCATCTGGCCGTGGAAATGGGCCCTGTGAGTTTTGACCCCTTCAAGACGACGACTGTGAGGAGGGAAGGGCATCTTGCCCTAAAACTGTGCCCTGTAAAGTTAGGGCCCTCCAAGATGGTGACTGTGAGGAGGGAAGGACATCTGGCCGTAAAACTGGGCACTGTGATCTTAGGTCCCTCCAAGATGGTGACTGTGAGGAGATCAGGGCATCTGGCCGAAAGTTGGGCAATGTAAGTTTAGGCCCCTCCAAGATGGCGAATGTGAGGAGAGATGGGCATCTGGCCGTAAAGCTGGGACCTGTGACGTTTGGCCCCTCCAGGATTACGACTGAGAGATTAGGCATGCTTTCGTACGCAAAATCCGCGAACCACCATAGTCGTACTACTGAACTAGGGGTCAATAACCCGGGTCATTAGCCCCTACCCTTACTAGTAGGGGTCAGTGACCTCGAGGGTACTTGCTGACTCAACAGCCTACAACTGGTGTGAAACATTATGCTAACAGTTTTGTTTCTGCCTTAAATACGATTGACACAAAAGTTCGCTAGGGATGAGCATACATCCCTTGAATTTTAACTGCTGGACCTGTCCTGGCTGTTGACGGCAATAGGCAACGACAGGCAGCATGATTACCTTAGCGACCGCACGGTACAGTGCAGCTTGCATTAACACTCACTGTTAATGTGTTCCAAAAGTAGGTTTATCTCACAAATAATAACATAAAGTTTACTAATTTCTTTGCGATCAGTAGCAAACGTAAATTTGTCTAGTGTTTCAATTCAATAGTATTTTTAAAAGCCAAAACATGAAGCAGAGGATAAATCAGGTCAAAATTCTGAAGATAAGGCTTCATCAAGTGGTGCAGGAATGATTACTATTGAAAAAGAGAAAGGATCTGCAGATGATGGAATACGGACAAGCCCTCCTAGCATTCGAGTTGAAATAGTTAACATTTCAACAATCTCAAATGGTGTTGAGATTATCGCAGGGAAACAGGTATTAAACAGTGGCTATGTTCACTAGTAAATAACTTTTCAATTACCACTAAGCGGTTAGTCAGTGATGAGCAGAATAATTAATAAAGTTAATCAGGTAACATGCATTAAGACCAATGTATTAATATTATTATTATTAATATTATTATTGTGCCAGTAGTACGACCCCTTCCTGAGTTTGAATTGCCGCTCATCAGCTGTCAGAAGTTTAATCTAACGAAGTCTGTTTGAACCCTGCCATATTAACAAAGTTTAGTGTATCTTCACAAGATGTCACCACTCTTGTTTCTAAGTGCCACCTAGTGGATTGAACGGTAATGAAAATGTTCACCCTAAGATGTTGCTGAGTTTTTCAACCAATCTGCTATCTGCCTTATGATGTCATGTTCCACCAACCAGACTCTTTAATTACGTCATTTTCTAGCCTCCTTTACATAGCTGTGAGTTTGAACCTCAAAGTGTCAATCTTCGCCGGGAACTTTCAAAGTGCTACGTTAATTGAGGAGATCTCCTCGGGAGCCGAACGCGTAAAACTGGCGTAAGGTAAAGTAGAACAATCACCTAAGTTATGTGAACTCTATCTACTTATGGCAAAAGGGAGATTCTAGCGTTCCCCTTCAGCATGTAAACGTTAGGCCGACCTGCGTTTTCTCAAGATTAAATGTATGGTTTCTCCCCTACGTGTTGGAACTTAAAATGTAAGATTTCTAAGGACTTAATGTAAAACTCCTAAAAGGGATGCACGAGTGCGTAACCTCGTTTCTCTTATCCACTTCATTGTGCGATGACTGGGTTTTCAAATTCTAAATGTTCTTCCCTTCTGTTCGGACTCGTAATCTTCTTATCTTAGTGTGACGGGGCCTTGTACTAGGAGTGCCTCCATTTCATTTTGGTTCTCGGCTCTTCTTGGCCGTGTGGCTGCTGATTTTCTGGCTCCCCAGCATTTAAGAGCAGAATTCTGCTAAATGTAACTAGAAGTGTTCTGACGCGAAGTCATTAACCTCATGTGAATTCGAGGCCCATCACGACACTGTAAAATATCAATTGTGAATTGTGGTTGAGGGTACGGGATCCATATGATATATGACTTTGAATCTGAGTGTTCGATTCCCCAATTGGTAACTTTGTTCTAGAAACCTCTGCGTCTTTCTTTTTGAACAAAGTAACCTTCTATATTCACTCTGATGGGGGACTTTATTTTTAAAGTCTATTGTCTCACTATTTATGCCAATGAATGAAAGTCTTGTGTGAAATGGGATTCCTTTCTCCCTTGGATGCGAATTAACTAAGCTTCTAACTTGTCCTTTTGTTATCTGTTGATAAATCTCTATTTCTCCTCTTGTTGTTCTCTCGACATATTTTTCAACAGTGAAGAAAAGAAAAACGGTAAGCATACTTTTCAAAATTGAAGCTTTGGTTCCTGATTTTTCCAGCCGTCTTGCCCTCACGTTTACTTCCCTCTCCGGATCACGTAAGAACCTGGAATTATTATCATCATCATACTTCTTTGTTCGTATCGGCCAACTGAGGATCACGTTCTTTGCCCAGTACTCCTTCATTCGTCGCCGGTGTTGCTCTTGTCTTTCTTCCGTCCGCGTCTTTCTCGTCTTCTACTTTGGCCTTTTTTTCCTCCTGAGTGGGTTGTGCTCTTGTGCATATTCATAAGTGATCCCCATCTCCTGTAGGTTCCTTTCCACCTCCTTGAACTAGTTCGTTGGGTCTTCTTTTCTTTAAAATAGGTAAAGATCTGGTTCGATCATCGTGTGGGTTTCAGTCTTAGCAAGTGACCATGAAATGCAATTCTCCTTCTCCGCATGACAACAGAGATCTTCTGGACGTGAGGATACAGCTCATACTTATGCCGACGACTATGTTCATATTTGTCTTTAATTGGGCCAAGAATTTTCCTTAAGATCTTTCTCTCTTCAGTTTCCAATTTTTCCATCAGGCCTTTATTGTTCATAGCAAGGTATTCCGCTGCACAAAGCCTCTGGTCTTATGTCTGTGTTTTGCGTTCACGGATATCGACTTTTTGTTGTAAACGTCTTTGGTCAGTTGATAAGCCATTTCCATTTTATTCATGCGTGACGCGAAAGCTTTTTTCAGAGATGTTTGGTTCTATCCACTTGCCAATATATTTAAACATTCATATCCGTTTGATTGCCCCCTGGTTTACTTTTAGCTCTCTTGGTGCTGTCTAGATGTTAGTTATGAATTGCGTTTACTCCAAAGATGTCTGGAGGCCTGCTTTTTCCGCCTGTGTCTTGAGGTGACTAATTTGCTTCGTAGTAATGTTCAGAGAATCAGAGAAAATTGCTAGATCATCTGCAAAAGCTAAGCAATCAATTGAAAGGTTCCTCTTCTTGTAACCCAATCTCACACCATTTTGGAGCCCGTCGTTGTTAACTTCCTTGCGCCACTCACGGATGACTTTTTCAAGGACACAATTGATGAGCAGAGGCGAGAGCCCATCTCCCTGCCTAACTCCTGTCTTTATCATGAAAGAGTCTGAAATTTCTCCTCTCGTTATTATTATTATTATTATTATTATTATTGTTGTTGTTGTTGTTGTTGTTGTTGTTGTTGTACTTAATTGAGAATAAACTGCACACATGGCCCAAACATCAGAACACGTAGTTGCTAGTGGTAGCTTGCATGACTTTGCATGCTTAGTACATCCTCCTTGTTTACAGTAATCTAATTATATAACATAATGAGAACTCGCCAATTGTTGGAAGTGTTTTCCTTCGTATTATTTATCTATGAAAATATTTAGCAGTAAATACTTAGCGGAATGTTGATAGCCTTATAACATTCATAACCCTAAATATTTTAATATTCATGGAAATGTATGGAATTCTAAATGTCGGTGCTGTTCCCCATCTCGCTTTACTGCACAAAGTAAACTCATGTTTTCTGTTGTATATATTTCAAAAATATGTTCCGCTCCAATTTATGGAATCCTGGATCCACCTCTGATCACCGCTCCCTAGTCCACCGTGCTTCCCTAAATGCACCTCCCTATTTCTCTTCTGAACAAACCCTACTAATTTATACGTAGGTCTACCATTGCGGTTCAAGTGAAGGCCATCTAAGCGCAAATCCCCATCTCCTACCTACCCATTAGGATCTGCAAATCTCACTTTCCACTCCCAGCTTACACATTCCATTGTTTCAGTTACATCCCATGTCACACTCCTTTCATTACCCCTCCTGCACAATATCCCAATGATAACTATCTCCGCTTCCTCAAAATTCCTCCGCTCTGCAGCAACCAGATTCCACAAACCTCCTGCTTGCCTTGCATTGAAAACTACCACCGTCTTCTTATATCCCTCCAGCAATTTTATTTTCCTCAGCATCTGCCTTAATACTCCACTCTTGTTCCCTTTCCTCTACGTGCCTGACCAGAGCCTCAACCTCGCAATCTTTAGATCACCTCCTCTCCCGGTCACTTCTTCCTCCCTCCCCTTCCTCCTATTAAGTACTTTACGTTTCCCTTTCCACTTGCCCTGCCCAATCATTTTAACACTTCCCTGATCACCATCTTCCCTCTGCTCATCTTCCTGCGGTGACTCAAACCAACAGCTCCTGGGCCCACTCCCTATGGATAACACTTAGTCATCGTTGTCCTTGGCCTTAAGACATTTGCCCACTTGACTTTTCTTCCGTTTTGGCTGCCTACCTGCTCTCTGAGGATCGGAAGTGCCAGCGCGGAAGTGTCCGTTACGGACAGGCCAGGAAACAAGAAGGGGAAGAGGAAGAGAAGCAGAGGAAGAAGAAGACGAATAAGAAAGTATCCTATTGAGTAGATGATTCAGACTTAAACATTACCGACAATAAGTAATCTCTTCAGCTGGCTATATCTGAGTCGCTGGAGCCACTAAGGCCGGGGGTTCAGGGCTCTATGGCGCGTGATTTTTAGATGAAAATCACTACCTAGTATCGCCGTGGATTCGATCCTCAGCTTTTCCAGGTGGGAAGACGTCACCTAAGCCACTGAGGTAATCACACACACACAATAACAATAATAATTGTACCGGAGTTCACCTTCTCCGTTCAGTTAAACTGCGTGCCTTCTATAAGGCCATCTATGAAATTGAACTTGAAATAATGTTATGCAAGACACTTAGGTTTTCAACTATTAGATGCCTCTACCATCAGCCTAAGTGCCCCCTCTGCCTGGATTAAGGACAATTCATTCTTAATGAAAAGTTAAGGTTCAGAGTTGGAAAACCTTAGTTTTGAAAATTGTTTTGTTCTTGTGTCAAGGTTGTCACCAATTCTGCCCTCTCAATCGCCTGTATCTATCAACCAACTAGAAATTTTGTGAATATTTTCTCTAACCAATTAAAATTGGGGTGTGTACAAGCATCCAGCCTATCTGTAAAGTGTTCTGGAACTTCCCCTCCAGATACTATAAAAGCTGAGCGCTTTAAGGCCGTATTGTCATTGCCATGGCTCCAGTTTATTGTGTGCGGCGTATACTAAAGTGGCAGTGGGGTCACAGACCGGCGTTCGGAAGGCCCAGCAACTCAAGGTAATGGCAGAATTTTCTTAACACATGATAGCTCTGACAGATAGCTTGAGGGGAATGTTTCAAAGCTCTTTTATTTCATGTACATTTCTAAACCCGGTTGTTTAAATGTAAAATTTTCGGCTAGTCTAAGGAATCTGTTTTATTCACCACTGGGAAATATGTAACGTAAAGGGACAAGAGTGATTACCCTCTGTCGACTCCCATTCAATTCGGTATGGGATGACTAAAGTTTCTTATCCTCTAAAATTATTCACTCTGTTTTTGTATTTAGAGATTATCATTTGGTCGCCTTTGCGTGGAATAGTGTTTGCCTCTGTATCGTCGGGCCATAAGCCCATTTATGATTTTAAGAGTTTTCTAGAAGGAGCGGAGGTTTTTGCTCCCCTGCATTTAGTTTTCAGCCGATCATTACCAATCTTCTTCTTTTTACATTATGGTCATTTATTATGGGCACTAATTATCCCTCTTTATGTTTCCGGAAAGGAAAATGAAAAACTGTTGAGCAGAAGTGACTGTTATTACCTCATTTGAAGATCGCCATTGTATTTCCGTGTGCGCAATAAGAAATTCATGCCTCTGAGAAGTTGAACTGTATTAAATTTTGGAGCTCAGATATCTAGGCTATGGAATATAGTGAAGCACACCTGCTCTTATAAAATAGTGTACCTGTTTATATGATACTCATCCCTCGTACATCATCATGCTGATAACTCTCTCTACTTTTGTACCAGATTTTGTAATTTAAGTCGTTGTTGTTGGAGCTAACGAGCTCGTTACTATATTGTTATTGTTTATTCTGATCTTTTAATTACCAAAGTTTGAATAAGATAAAAAGTAAGGAATAAAATTTCAAAATTTAGTGCATTAAATTATGCTCTGGTCAATTCCTTGTCCGCTCATTCACCCCAGCACTTTCTCACACTTCTGTGATCCACAATATTTCCGGAGCAAGTGGTAGCAGAGCGTAGTTCATGGGCCTGGACAAAGCCCCTTCTGACGGAATAACTAAAAATTTGAAATTGAACACTAGAAATTTTTCGGTGTTCTAATTATTCCGAATTTTGTCAAAATTCTTTCATCATGCTTGGTCCTAGAGAGGTTGTGGCTCGTTGGTGTTTGCGCAAGGAAGAACTTGTTTATGAACTAATTGTCAGAAAGTTTCAGTCTAGTGGCACGGTTGTAACAGAGGCATCTAGAGTCAAAGATTCTTTGGATTTACCTATTAGTATTCCTGTGTATGGAGAGAAGGAAGTTTGTGACGCTTTATCCACGATCACCACTAACATTTCGGACCCCGCTTCTGTTTTGAGTTTCTTTAATGATGTGAGTCCTCTCGTAACCAGCTTAAACGTATTCAGGCTAGACTCTTTAATTTCTATAATAGAGTATATCTTTATTGTTGAACAAACAGGCTTTCGCCAATACATGTTCTTATTCACATCGGGTTATCATTAAAAATTAAATAAATAAGTAAAATAAGTAAGTATAATAAATTCAATTCTATATCCATAAGGGCTTTGAACAACTCCTTCTCGGAGGTCCAGCGGCCATGGCATTTCGGCAAACAGCATATGAGCTTCTTCTTCTTCATAGTACCGTATCAGGTCCCCCTGACGTTGGCGATCACTGTGGCGAAAGCAGAACGATCTCTTGCTAGGTGGAAAAGTCTTTCAACACTGTGAATTCCAGTCCATTCTTTGATGTTTCCAAGCCATGATGTTCGCCTCCTCCCGACACCTCTTCGACCCTGTATTTTGCCTTGTACAATCCGCTGTAAGATGAGGTAACGGTCATTTCTAAGGATGTGGTCAAGGTAAGAGATCTTGCGGAATTTTATTGTTTGAACGAGTTCCCGACTTGCTCTTGCCCTTCTGAGTACTTCTTGGTTCGTTAGTCGTGCAACCCACGAAATCCTGAGCATCCTACGGTGGATCCACATTTCAAAGGCTTCCAAGCGTTTCACTGATATGTTCTTGAGAGTCCATGTTTCCACACCATATGAGCTAACAATGTCAATTAACAAATTGAAATGGCATGATAGATAAAATAGTTACGTAAAGTTAATACAATGATAACAAGGAGCAAGATGTCGCAACCCTGTAAACCTACTTCTACCTCCTACCCTGTCAGCATGTCTAATGGAAAGATTACTGCATGCTGACGTTGTCCTAGCCTCTAGAATACTGAGTACCAATCTCTTACTGACCTGATTGTGCTGGCTACTTCACTATTTACATTCCATGCCATTACATCATATACTCCCTCGTATTTCTCTGAGACATTGTTTTATCACTGCGCATAAAAACTTATTCAGGCCACTGTCATTTCTCCACTGATTTGCAATCCATACAGTAATTTTATGTTCATCTCTTCGTCTGCACATTTTTTGCTGCTTAACATTTAAGAGTTTTGCCCTTAATTTATCTGTTCCTATACAGCTACAAAGAAAATGTAAGTCATCTTGTTCGGACTCACATAGTATACACTGAGAGCTCTTCCTGATCCTGTTCCACCCTTTGTTTCTATGCAACCCCATCAGCCACCATAGTAACCTACCCTTTAATCTTCCGTCCCCAAATCTAATACTTAATTTGGAGAACTGGTATACCTTGTAGAATAGGCTGAGCAAAGGCCTATCCCTACATTCTTCCAAATATTTCTGGGTCTGTTTGTCCTTAATTCTCATTGTTAGGGCCCGCTGCATTCTGCTGTTGCTCCCCTTCCATCCCTTTCGCCAAATATATCCCATACCCAATTCCTCAACATAACTTTTGATTTTTGCTAGCCAACCCTCATCATACATTCCTTCCAGTTCATATCTATATAATTCCTGCCGCCGCTTTCTCGCCTTATTCTAGTCCAATAATTTAGCACCCTTTTGAAACAGTCCAACTCAATGAACTCCCCGCATTAGATTAGCGCCCCCACATTAGCTGTGCATTGCGGTAGCCTCGTAACACCTTTGCTAAACTTGTATATTATTTATTTCAGGCTGTCCCTTTTCTTTTCTAATCCCCACAATTCAACCCCATATAAAGCTATGATTAGGACCAGCGATTTTAGTAGTACTCTAAGTACTTTTAGCTTGCTCCTGGGTATTTGGCGACTAGAAATGTTATTGCTGCAAGTGCTGCAACCCCCCTTAGCTTGCATTTCTTTATGTGGTCGTCCCAACCTCATTTTCTGTTTATTGTCATTCCTAAATATTCTAATCTATCTACTTCCTCTATTCGTGCCCCTTGTATCGACCATTCTCTTGCTTTTTTACCCTCCTTCTTCTACTTAAGATCATCACCTTTGTTTTATTACAGTTAATTTTCAGCTACCACTTATTTGCATAATCTACTAGTTTATCCTGACTTTTTTCACACAATCCCTAGTCAGCGTCATTAACAGAACATCATCTGCGAAAATCAGTTCTGGGATCTCCATGTTATCCACTGCCGGCACAGTCCACCTAGCCCCTCCATGCTCATCCAATATATCATTTATAAATAGTATAAATAATATAGGCGATAATTTACACCCTTGTTTGAGGCCCTGCTTGCATTCTCTCGGTTTGCTTATTAAATTGTTCTCTAGTTTGACACTACTATATACTCTTTGATACAGCGCCTCTATCGCACGTATCATGTTCCTAGAGACTCCCAACCTCCCTAGTTTTTCTTTAACGCCTTTCTGCTTACCGTGTCGAACGGTTTCTCAAAATCTACTGCTGCTAGAAATAAGCTTCCTTTCTTCCACACAGTGTATCATTTGCCTCCCCCTCCTGAAACCTCTCTGGAATTTAGAGATTATGCCGTTGTTTTCGTCCCAACCTCTTAGTCTATTGGCTAAGACACCTGTGTAAACTTTGCTCAATGAGTCTAACAGGGCTATACCTCGGTACTTTTGCTCCGTTGAAAATCCTGTTGAATAGGTTTACAATTTCTTCTACAATCTGACCGTATTTACTCATTACTAATACCATTCCCGCCCCCCTCGCTGATTTCAAATCACCTCCTTAACTTCTTCTATCGTGATATCCCTATCTAGTTCGTGGATGCTTACTTCCACGTTAGACCACGTGACCTGCTTTCTTCCCTTACACTCCCAATCGTCCCTTCCTCCTAATAGCTCGCTAAAATACGCCACCTATTTTGCATAGTCAATATTCATTTTCTTCGGACCGTTCCCTCCTGTATTGATCATATTTATTCTCTCCCAATTATTGTCAGTCTTTAATAGAGTAGGGCATCTATTTTCTCTTAAAATCAGTCAGCAACACTCAAGTATAAAAATCTCCTTAGCTCAACGTATATCTGAGCTGTCTAATAAAGTTAGTCTATTGTTGTCTGGGTCTGCGGGTGGAAGGAGTGACTATGCTTCCCCATTAAATGTCAATACGGAAGAGGATCCGAACGAATCCTCAGACAGTTCGGAATCAGTCGAGTAACAACAAGCTTCTGCCCCACCCGAACAAATTCGTTGGCAATCCACAAAATCATCCGCCATTTTTCATTAGTAATGTAGCTTAGATCCTCCTCAAAACCCGGCTACCCCTCCGATGATATCTACGGGTTTTAGCAGCTTACCCCATCCTTCAGCCATTTACTCAAAACGTTTTCTAGATTTTCAGTTAACTCAAATAATGACGTAATAGCATATTATGATTTCTAGTGGAATTTCAGGATCAAGCCTTGGTGTTTTCCCTCTCACATTCACAAATCTTACAGATCAGTTACCCTTCCACTGTTGGGGTTCTATCAGATAATATTGTTCAGGCGATATCGGAAAGGAGTTCCATTGAAACCTTGCATGCCCACTTGTTTGCAAACTTCTTCCCTGGTCCTCCCAAATTCATAAATACTACTTGCGAGTCCAGAGGCTAGATGAAAACCCAGCGGACATTATACAGGATATTAAGATTTTACTAGAGTTTTTGCATTGCACTATTCTGAAGGCCAAATTGTACAAACTATCGTCGAAGGAATGTCGCCATCTTATAGATCATTCTTGTGTTTCGATTCTCGTCCGCAAAAGTTTAGGGAACTTGAGGCCATGTCAGTGTCGCCGGAAGTAGTTGAATATGCAGATACTCTGCGAGTCGCTCGAATACCATCAGCATCTCGGCCACCACCTCACCGAACCTTCTCACCCCGTAAGTGTTATACGTGTGGGTCGGTGGACCATCCAAGAAATAAGTGTCCTCTATTAAAAATTAACGGACCTAAAAATGGGGGATCGTCTTCTGAAGGATGTATAAAACGCGGGCCATTCACACACCTGGCTAATAACTGTAACTAATCAAATAACACACCTTCTTGTCCTACTTCAGGTTTTACCTCTGTTAACCAGAGCAATAGAAAATTACGAGGCTGCAAGCTGCTCGACACTATCTGCATCTCAAGGCTCAGCCCAATTTAAGTCTGGAATCATATGTTCTGAGGAGGGAAGACTACCTAAGACCATCTTGAAGGTCCCAAATAGTGTCTCAAGGTTGCCTCTGATACTTGAGATTTGTTCCATTCCTTAAAATTGAAATAAACATTGAACATATTACTGCCCTTTTAGATTTCGGAAGTGTTATCTCCATTATTTCAGAAGAATGGTATTCCAAATCAAAGTTTTGTTGTAAATTTCCTGAATATGTTTCTTACTCTGCAAGATGTGTTTCGGCTAAATCTTCTCCTCTAGAAATTTCGGATTTATTCAAGCGAAAATTTGTATTTCTAAATTGTCATGGAAGTTTAAGTTATTTGTTGCTAAACATTGCCATGCCTGTGATATTAGGGGTAGATTTCATGTCACATTCCGGTATCGTGCTCGATCTTCAAAGTAAATCCTGCATATTCTAATTTAGGAGTAATTTCCATGTACCTCTTTTAAAACGTACTTCTGTGTCAAGTTCTGTGATTTCGCTTACCCAGAATGAGATGTCGTTAGACTTTAGCCATCTACCTTATGTTCGGGCTAATTGCATTCGTAAATTGTCAGTCATTTTCCGACGTTTTTCGGAAAATCTCCGTGTTACTGACTTAACTGAATACAAGATCGAGTTTTCGGATTCCGTCCATGTAAGATTTCCTCCATACAGTCTATCTGCACCTAAAATGAAGGCCCTCAAGGAAATCATTGACCAAATGCTGAGGGATGTTATCATTCCACCCTCCAAGTGAGCGTATTCTTCACCCATTTTTCTGGTTCCGAAACCTCAAGGCTGCTTCAGGCCAGTAATTGATTAGTGGGCGTTAAATCGTAAGATAATTCTATAATCAGTGCCCTTTCTCGACTTGCATTCATGTTTTCCTTGCTTTCGTAAGGCTGTGTTCTTCACCATCATAAATCTTAATGAGATACCTTTGGCGGAAGAATTGAAGTATACGACTTCTTTCGCTACTGAATGGAACCTGTATGAATACAATCGGGTGCCTTTCTGGCTTCCTACGGATTCGGCGGTCCTTAGTCAAGTTGTCAAAGGTACCTTTTGCTAATCCATCTATGTCCATCTAGGGGTGTACTGTGTCACCTGATGGAGTTTCCGTCGATTATTCCAGAACTCACGCAATCCGTAACCTCAAGACTCCCAAAGATGCTAAAGGGGTTGCCGGATTCATCAGCAAGGTGAATTCCCAACCTTCGTTAGTAGGACGGCAGCCCTAAATTTTCTCTGCAGGAAAGGTGTCAGGTTTGAATTGGGGGCGTCGCAGCAAGCTGCGTTTGAGGATCTGAAATTAGCTCTGTGTAACGCCTCGGTCTTGGCAGTGCCATATTTCCCCAGGAACTTAATTTAACAAACAGACGCCCCTTCATCTCTGATCGCAGCGTTTTTTCTTCAGGAATATGAGCTCGGATGGCGGCCAATTGCCTATGTGTCTAGAATCTTGTCACCGCTATTGGCCACGTACTGTATAAGCCCTATAATAGTTAAAAGGACTGACCGTCCCATTCGCCTGAGAAAAATCCCGTCTTACCTTGAGCGCGTTAAATTTGAATTCGAAACCAAAAATCAGGCACTGATCTGGGTTTTGCATAGGCCCCGTCGTACCGGGAACATCGCCCGACGAGCAACTAGGATCTCAGCTTTTCAGTTTGACGTGCGACACATTCGGGGGTCCGAGAATGTAGTCGCAGGTGCCTTAAGGCGAATGTTTTCCGGCGATTCTAATTCTGTTGATCCGGAGGAAAGACCTTCGCCTTCTATTTTCAAACCACCTAGCATAAATACCATTTTGACTGATGCCTCTTTGTTATTACACGATATAGCCAAATATCAACTTGAAGATCTGCTGCATGCTCCTATTATGGAAACCATATCTTCTGGAGAATATATCGTCTCTTATAATTTGAGCAATGGAGTTCTGTGTTGCCCTTCGAGGCACGATCAGATGATGAAAATTTTCGTTCCAGCAGTTCTATTACCTATGATTTTCAAGTATTACCAAGAGACCGCGTTAGGGGGGCATCTAGGCATCCATGAAACCAGATAGAAGATAAGGGAGACGTTTATCTGGAAGAGTATGGATATCAAGATTAGGGAACTGGTCAAAGCATTAAAGTCTTGTTTGATTAGCAAGTCCACGTTGTATACCTATTTACGACTATTGTACTCACACCAAGCATCTCGCGCTTACGATTACGTCGGAATCTTCCCTCAATCTAAAGGGAATGGGAATAAATTCATTCGCGTGTGTGTGGGTGAATGGTTTCAGACGGTTCTCATGGCTGTTTCCTACTAGGCTTGCCACTGCTCAGTCCAGTATTTCCTGCCTCAATGCTGTTTTGTCATATTTTGTACCCTGACAATATATTGTTTCTGATAACGCTAAGGCGTTCCCATCTAAGTTCTGTTTCTATCTATCTCACATGACACGATGTCTGCGTACCACCCACAGCCACAGCCACAACTGAGCGGGTTAATCATAATCCTCGATCTACCCTTATTGCCTTCCACCTGAAGATCTCTCTCGTTGGGACACTTTTGCACACTGGTGATCATTAGCATTTAACTCGGTCGTTCATGAGTCCCACAAGTTTTCTCCAATTTCTCGTATGTATAAGTTTGTCCCAAATTCTCCTTTGTCAAATTTGTAGTCGATCAAAGAACTTATGCCAGAGACAACAGATCCCGAAAATACCCGGGATTTATGGAGAAAAGCTAGAAATAATCTTAAGGCCTCTCACTAGAGAGTAAAAATGAGGTACGACCGTGGACAAAAACCCAACAATTTAAAAAAATGCAGATCAGGTATTGGTTAAAAATTTTGTTCCCGCGGGCAAGTTTTCCCCAAGATTTCATGGACCTTGCATTGTCCTTTATTTCGTTACTCCTGTGACCCATCTGGTGAGTAACGCGGGAAATGAAAAGATTTTAGGGGTACACATGTATCAAGTAAAACCTGTGTGAGGCCTTTGATTTTTCATTATATGCCATCGAGTGATGATGTAGCTGATTTAGTTATATTTATTTCCTTATAATCTTATTAGTTTGAGTTTTATATAAGCAAGTTATAATACCGAGGACATCTGCCCCTGTGAGTTTTGAAATATTTTATGTAATTAAGTTATAACCTAAGTTAACTTTCATTTTTTGTTTAAATCCTTTTTTGAAGACCTTCTATTCAATGATTTCATTACCATTCTGCCATTAATAACCCTGCCTCCAAACCTGTGTCAGAAATTCCGTGCACTAGTCCTTCAAAGTCGCCAGCCTTACCTGCACTACATGTAACACTGTCTGCGAGTATGTTACCGTTGCCCCAATGTTCAGTGTTACAGTGCCCTGCATTCACCTGAGGCCACGTCGTGTCAACCAGCGTGAGATGCCGGGCGGGGGGTATGGACCCGCCTCGTTACGGCCGAGACTCGGTCTAAACTGACTTCTTTGGGACTATCATCCTTGGGAGTGGCTTGGATGCTGGACTCCGACCGCCCACTCTACCCTTGGCCCGATCAATGCTACTTGGTACTTTGGGACCATCGCCTTGGTTGTTCCCCACAATATATGGGTGGATGGTATCTCAGGGTACTTTGTGGGTTCGGCGTCCCCATACTGACATCGTCAGCGGCGGCCGCTCTTGCCATCGTGTCTGGGCGCAACAGCCCGAACTTCTACTACTTGGCAAACACTATCTAAACTACCTTAGTTCAACAAATAAACAAGAAAGGATTCTCCATAGAGTGATAATCCAACTATATGTTTTCTCAATAATTATATGACAAGATTCAAGATTTCAAAGCTGTTCATACCGTGTTAAAACCTTAGGGGGTGTCGGGCTGTATCGGGGTTAACCTTCTCCGTCCAGTTAGACTGCGTGTACCGGGCGAGCTGGTCATGCGGTTACGGGTGCGCGGCTGTGAGCACACATCCGGGAGATAGTGGGTTCTAACCCCACTGTCGGCAGCCCTGAAGATTGTTTTCCGTGGTTTCCCATTTACACACCACGCAAATGCTTGTGCGTACCTTAATTAAGGGCACGGCTGCTTCGTTCCCATTCCTAGACCTTTCTGGTCGCATCGTCGCCATAAGACCTATCTGTGTCGGTGCGACGTAAAGCTTACATAAAAAAATTAAACTGCATGCCTTCTATAAGGCCACCTATGTAATTGAACTTGAAATAATGTTATGCAAGACACTTGGCTTTTCAACTATGAGATGTCTCTACCATCGGCCTAATTGCCACCTCTGGCGGGATTAAGGACAATTATTTCTAAAGAGAAAGCTAACTTACAGAGGTGGCCAACCTTAGTTTTGAAGATTGTTTTGTACTTGTGTCATGGTTGTCAACAATTCTTCCCCCCTCCCCTCTCAATCTCCTGCACTATCAACCAATTATAAATTAAGTGAATATTAATTTCTCCAGCCAAATAAAATTTGGGGTGTGTACAAGTATCCAGCCTATCTGTAAAGAGTTCTGGAACTTCCCCTCGAGATACTATAAACGCTGGGCGCTTCAAGGCCGTATTTTCATTGTTATGGCTCCAGTTTATTATATGCGGCGTATACTAAAGTGGCAGGGGTCGCAGATCGGCGTTCGGAAGGCCCAACAACTCAAGGTAATGGTAGAACTTTCTTAACATGTGATAGCTCCGGCAGGTAGCTTAAGGGAAACCTTTCTAAGCTCTTTAATTTCATGTACATTTCTAATCCAGGTGGTTTAAATGTAAAATCTCCGCCAGTCTAAGGACTCTGCTTTATTCCCTACTGGGAAATATGTAATGTAAAGGGACAAGAATGATCACCCTCTGTTGATTACCATTCAACTCGGTATGGAGAGACTAAAGTTTTTATCCTCTAAAATTATTAACAGTTTTTGGTATTTAATGCTTATCATTTGGACACCCCGGCGCAGAATAGGCTTAGCCTCTGTATCTGTTTGCCATAAGCCCACTTAAAGTTTCAAGAGATTTCTAGAAGTAGTGCTGTATTTTCGCCTCCCTGCATTTTGTTTTCCCCCGATGTTCATCAACCTTTTCCTTTTTACATTATGGCCATATAGTATGGGCACTTATTGCCCCTATTTATATTTCCGAAAAAGAAACTGGAAATAATTGAGCAGAAGTGACTGTTAATACGTCATTACAAGATTGCCATTGTATAACCTTGTGCGCTATAAGAAATTTATGCCTCTGAGTGGCTGGACTGTATTACAATTTGGAGATCAGACTCTTAGGCTATGGAAGTTAATGGAGAAAACTTGCTCTTATAAAATAGTGTGCCTGTTTCAGAGCTATAATACTCATCCCTCGTATATTATCATGCTGATGATTTTCTCTACTTTTGGACCTGATTTTGGACTATAAGTCGTTGTTGCTGGAGATAATGAGTTCATTATTATATTGTTATTGTTTATTCAGATAATCTATTTACCAAATTTTGAATAAGAGAAACAAGAAGGAAGGAAAAAATTATAAACTTTGTGCATTAAATTATGCTCTTGTCAATTCCTTGCCCATCATTGAGCCCAGCACCTTTTTACACCCCTGTGATCCAATAATAATAATAATAATAATAATAATAATAATAATAATAATAATAATAATAATAATAATAATAATAATAATAATAATAATAATAATAATAATAATAATAATAATAATAATAATTGTTACCGTGTTTTAGCGGTAGGTAGAGGTGAAAGAAGGTGCGGGCGTGAACGGGTCTCAACTACGGAATCAAAGTTAATGTAAAATTTAACAAGGTTATATTTTCTTTCCAAAAACAAAGAAATCACAAGCATGGCAGGTACAAAGTAGCAAGTCCAAAGGGTAGTTACAATATTTACAGGATTTGGGCTTCGCGCCCTGACTTCACAATGCTTGGGCAATCAGCTCAGTTTTACCCCAAACACAAGTTTCAACAGAGGGGCAGAAAACCCCATTCATGCCTAGGAGTCCTTGCTCCAAATTACACTGAAAAGCCTCCACGAGGCATACAACACTCAATTTTCAAAAGAGCCACACGCTCTCAACTTTAAGCCTCTCAAAGGCCACACCAAACTCCACCTTCGAGTTGTCCTCACAGGACATAGACACAGGGGTAAAATACCCAACCTACCGAGGTCTATTAAATGAAAAGGGGCAATTACATGACCTCTAAAATAACAATTTGAGAGGAGGCGAACTGCACTCCTAATACACTTGTTTTTAAAACCTAATCTGGCTCTAGGCCACTAATGCAAGGGTTAATCCCATACTACAGAGGTGACTTTAGAAAAGAGCAATTTGTTTTACGTTAACGAAGAATAGGTTGAGAAAATAAGTTCACCTCAAAACAATGTGAGTGGGAGCTCGAGAGGGTTAGCACTCTCTATCCCAATATGCAGCTTTAAAAGAGAATAGATGAAAAGATTGGTTACATTTTAGGAAAAGGTTACATGGTGGAAACGCTTCGAACCCGCTCCGAGAGTTAAACTGCCAACCTAGCAAGAAAAGAAGTTATTAAGAGGCCATTACCTGGTGTTGAACAGCTGGAGAAGAAAGAGGCGCTTCCCGCCCCCTGCTATGTACTTTACACACTGAAAGATGGAACAGAAGTGGCGCAGAGACCCAAAAATCAGCAGTTTATATACTCTCGCGGAAGGTTCTAGGCGTTAGGGGAATGAAAACACCCGCCCACAATCACTTTATTGGGTAGGATACAGCAACATATTCAAGTTGGGGGAAGATACCTCGGATTGGTCAGAAATAAATTGAAGAAATTCGGGATTGGATACATACAAAACAAGGGGAAAGAGAGGGGTATACAGCCAACTTAAACAATAACAGAAGGAAATTTAACAAGAAACAAACATTTGAAATAAAAATTTCTCCAAAAAAAAACAGTTCTTTCACTCCGCACTAGGGTGCACTATTGTTGATCTTCAGTAGTGTCCTCTAGAAACGAAAGTTCACACTTCTTACTACAAGCAAAACAAAAATACGTCGAAAATGACACAGTTCAAAAACTCCAAAATTTCCAGGTAGAGACATCTTCTGAGAAACTTGAAAATTAATACTGTCCATAAAGTTCAGACTTCCTCCAGCAGAGGAGTTTCAACAGGCGCACATTTTAAATTAGCGGTGTGGAGGTGTACCGCCCGGTACCCCCCAAAAGTTCCTCCAGGGGTGACACATGAAATTTTTTGAAAACAAGGTCCAAGTTTTGATGCAGATATGGAGATTAATTGCCGAAAAAAAAATTTATAAGATTTTCTTAATTTGGTTTGATTCAGTTTCAAAATTTTGTTGTTGCAGGTGAAGTACAGTCTTTATGTTTGCAGAAGTTGAGTTCTGAAGATAAACTTTTAATACTTAAAAGTGATGAAAAATTTTGCAATGTCCACCAAATATTGCTGTTGAATTCCCAAGTGTAGTCATTGCTTATAGTAACTGTTCATGTAGTTGATGTTGATGAAGTGGGATGGCCAGACCGGCCGTTGCAGCTTGCGTCCAAAGGAGGCCGCTCTGTCTCCAGGTCGAATTTGACGTGTTCCAGATAGAGACGGAACTTTTCTAAGGCGAATAAGACTGCCAAACCTTCGAGCTCATAGATGGAATACTTGGCTTCTTGAGCCGACAAGGTCCTAGATGCATAGGCGATGGGTCGCCTCCCTAGTTCAGTCTCTTGAAGAAGGACTGCAGCTACTGCTGACGACGACGCGTCAGTTTGGACGATGAATTTCTTCGAGAAATCAGGCATAGCAAGTACAGGGGCATTACAGAGAGCCAATTTAAGATCTTCAAAAGCGGCTTGTTGAGAAGGTCCCCACTCGAATTTGATGCCTTTCCTACGAAGAAGGTTTAAGGGCGCCGCTCTATTAGCAAAGTTAGGAATGAACTTTCTGAAGAAATTCACCATACCAATAAACCTGGCGATGCCTTTAATGTCCTTGGGAGGTTTAAAATCACGGATGGCCTGTGTTCTCGAATGATCGACTGCAACACCATCAGGTGACACAATATGCCCTAGGAATGACATAGAGGGCTTAGCAAAGGCAACCTTGGACAACTTGACAGTTAACCCAGCCTTACGAAGGCGATTGAGGACTTCTCGCAGATGATCTAGATGTTCTTCGAAGGTTTCCGAAAATACGACGACATCATCCAAGTAGTGGTACAAGTATTCAAATTTGATGTCGGAGAAGACCCTAT
This sequence comes from Anabrus simplex, assembly GCF_040414725.1. Classification (NCBI taxonomy): domain Eukaryota; kingdom Metazoa; phylum Arthropoda; class Insecta; order Orthoptera; family Tettigoniidae; genus Anabrus; species Anabrus simplex. The sequence continues at coordinate 37,149,968 of NC_090279.1, forward strand.
CTAGCAGCCTAGTGAGTACAGCTGCTCCCGTGGGGAGCCCGAAAGGCACGCGGTTGTATTCATATAAATTCCAGTCCGTGGCAAACGCTGTAAGGTGTTTAGACTCTTCGGCAAGGGGAATTTGATTATAGGCCTGATTCAAGTCCAAGATAGTAAAGAACTTGGCCTTACGAAACCATGAAAAACAAGAATGAAGGTCGGGAAGGGGCACAGATTGTAACACCACCTTCCGATTGAGAGCCCTGTAATCAATGACAGGCCTGAAGCCCCCTTGGGGTTTCGGGACTAGAAAAATAGGCGAAGAATACGCTGACTTAGAGGGCCTAATAATACCATCCTTCAACATCTGATCGATAATTTCTTTCAGAGCCTTCATTTTAGGTGGAGATAGCCTATAAGGTGGAAAACGGACAGGAATCGAATCCGTGACCTCAATTTTGTATTCAATAAGGTCAGTAACACCAAGAGTATCAGAGAACACCTCCGGAAAGGACTGACACAATTTGCGAATACTATCAGCCTGCTCCTCAGGTAGATGTCTAAGGTCTAACAACATCTCATCCTGGGTAGGCGAAATAGATGAACATGATACAGAATTACACTTTAACAAGGGAATGTTACAATTGGACGCAAATTTGAATGTGCACGACTTACTCTGAAGATCGAGCACAAGACCAGTGTGAGAAATGAAGTCCGCTCCCAGTATGATGGGGCAAGACAAGTGCTTAGCCACAAACAGTTTGGTTTTCCATGTAAATTTAAAAATACGAATTTTGACCAGTAAGGAACCTAGAATTTCTAATGGAGATGAATTAGCCGAAACATATAGGACAGGAGATGAGACATAGTCAGGTAGTTTACAAACAGATTTCAATTTAGAATACCATTCAGCCGAAATAATCGAACAGACACTGCCTGAATCTAATAAAGCGGTTATAGGCTCATTGTTTAACTCAATCTTAAGAAAAGGAATAGGTGCGGGGGAATCCGCCGCAATCCTAAGACACTCTTTGGGACATTCAAAAGATGCATTTGAAAATTGCTCGTTCCCTGAATTTACAACCTGTTTACTAGGGGCTGAGTCTCGGGAAGATGGATTAGTCGACTCAGCCGAAGCCACTAGTCACTTTTTATTATTGGCATAGGTGGAATTTGCACCAGAAGTTGAGCAGGAGGGGGTGCTATTCGAATTTGGGCAATTCTTGGCGATATGTGAGAAAGCCCCACATTTAAAACAGCCTTGTGATGAACCAGCCCCATTGCTTGTCCCACTCGACTTGATCAGTGGACACTTATTGCGCAGGTGGTCAGGCGACCCACAAGCATAACATTTACGAGGGGTGACTGATCGGCGAGGTGGAGGCCGAGTATTACTAAAGGAAGGCGGGGGTTCTTTCGCTACACGCAAAGAATCGGCGTATCTAACTCCTTCCGCTGAGACGGCCAATGCTTCAAGTTCCGAGAAGGTTTGCGGGCACGCCGCGAAACACAAATATGACCTGTAGGGTGGTGAAATCCCTTCCACAATAGCTTGTACAATCTGATCCTCAGGGAAATGAAGAGCAAACACCCTAGTATAAAACTTAATATCTTGGATGAAGTCTGCCAAGTTTTCATCCAAGTGCTGTACCCGATAATAGTACTTCTGAATAAGGGAGGACCTGGCCCTCGCAGGGATGAAGTTAGCTAGCAAGTGGGCATGGAAATCCTCAATAGATGATTGCTCGGCAATGGCTCTTACGATTTTATCAGAGAGAATACCAATAGCATACGGATAGATAATTTGCAAAATTTGACATGGAGAAAGAGGAAAAACAAGGGCATGATCCTGAAATTCAACTAGAAATCTTAAAAATGAAATTACGTCACTGGTGGTATTAACGGAAAACTTAGAGATACCTCTGAGCAACATTGCCAAGGGATGAGGCAAGCTACTAAACCCGGGTGACATAGTAGGTAAAGGTTTCAATGGCAAGGTAGTTAATTCAGAACGTACATTATTTAATGAGTTACGGCGTTCAGACTCGTCCAATGGGGCAGAGGTTGTTTGAGCAGCAATGGTTTTCCTATTGACTTCTCCCTTATGAGGCTCTTCCTCGCTACCTCCATTCACCGTGACGGGTTGATCAGTTTTGGGAGGAACCTCCCCAGTAAACAATTGAGTGACCTTGCTAGATAATTCAGACATATTTTCAAGCAGCGTACTAGCTTCCTTCCTCTGAGCGTCATTCAACTTCAGAGACAACAGATCGTTAACTCTATTTGAAAAATGAAACAGCCTAGCTTGCACACGCTTAATTTGATTAGGAGAAGGATCATTTTCATCAAAAAAACTAACTACAGAAGCTAGCCCAGTAATATTCTCCGTGATCGTGGAAAGAGAGTCGTCAATTTCTTTCTCTCCCAAGGTGGGGATGGAAATGGGCAAATCAAGGGACTCTCTAAGCTTATTGGTGTCTACTGCAACCGTGCCTCCAGATTGCACATTTCTAATAGTTAACTCATATATCAACTCCTCTTTGCGCAAATAGTTAAGATGGAGAACATCGCGAGGGCCGGGCATGATGACAGAACAATTTTGAAAAAATCAAAAAAAATTCCAGCAACTGAGAAAATTGTTAGAGTTCGGAACAAAATAATGTTTAGCCGTCAAAAGGGGCTAAAATGAGACCCATTCAACCACGCTCTGCTACCACTTGTTACCGTGTTTTAGCGGTAGGTAGAGGTGAAAGAAGGTGCGGGCGTGAACGGGTCTCAACTACGGAATCAAAGTTAATGTAAAATTTAACAAGGTTATATTTTCTTTCCAAAAACAAAGAAATCACAAGCATGGCAGGTACAAAGTAGCAAGTCCAAAGGGTAGTTACAATATTTACAGGATTTGGGCTTCGCGCCCTGACTTCACAATGCTTGGGCAATCAGCTCAGTTTTACCCCAAACACAAGTTTCAACAGAGGGGCAGAAAACCCCATTCATGCCTAGGAGTCCTTGCTCCAAATTACACTGAAAAGCCTCCACGAGGCATACAACACTCAATTTTCAAAAGAGCCACACGCTCTCAACTTTAAGCCTCTCAAAGGCCACACCAAACTCCACCTTCGAGTTGTCCTCACAGGACATAGACACAGGGGTAAAATACCCAACCTACCGAGGTCTATTAAATGAAAAGGGGCAATTACATGACCTCTAAAATAACAATTTGAGAGGAGGCGAACTGCACTCCTAATACACTTGTTTTTAAAACCTAATCTGGCTCTAGGCCACTAATGCAAGGGTTAATCCCATACTACAGAGGTGACTTTAGAAAAGAGCAATTTGTTTTACGTTAACGAAGAATAGGTTGAGAAAATAAGTTCACCTCAAAACAATGTGAGTGGGAGCTCGAGAGGGTTAGCACTCTCTATCCCAATATGCAGCTTTAAAAGAGAATAGATGAAAAGATTGGTTACATTTTAGGAAAAGGTTACATGGTGGAAACGCTTCGAACCCGCTCCGAGAGTTAAACTGCCAACCTAGCAAGAAAAGAAGTTATTAAGAGGCCATTACCTGGTGTTGAACAGCTGGAGAAGAAAGAGGCGCTTCCCGCCCCCTGCTATGTACTTTACACACTGAAAGATGGAACAGAAGTGGCGCAGAGACCCAAAAATCAGCAGTTTATATACTCTCGCGGAAGGTTCTAGGCGTTAGGGGAATGAAAACACCCGCCCACAATCACTTTATTGGGTAGGATACAGCAACATATTCAAGTTGGGGGAAGATACCTCGGATTGGTCAGAAATAAATTGAAGAAATTCGGGATTGGATACATACAAAACAAGGGGAAAGAGAGGGGTATACAGCCAACTTAAACAATAACAGAAGGAAATTTAACAAGAAACAAACATTTGAAATAAAAATTTCTCCAAAAAAAAAACAGTTCTTTCACTCCGCACTAGGGTGCACTATTGTTGATCTTCAGTAGTGTCCTCTAGAAACGAAAGTTCACACTTCTTACTACAAGCAAAACAAAAATACGTCGAAAATGACACAGTTCAAAAACTCCAAAATTTCCAGGTAGAGACATCTTCTGAGAAACTTGAAAATTAATACTGTCCATAAAGTTCAGACTTCCTCCAGCAGAGGAGTTTCAACAGGCGCACATTTTAAATTAGCGGTGTGGAGGTGTACCGCCCGGTACCCCCCAAAAGTTCCTCCAGGGGTGACACATGAAATTTTTTGAAAACAAGGTCCAAGTTTTGATGCAGATATGGAGATTAATTGCCGAAAAAAAAATTTATAAGATTTTCTTAATTTGGTTTGATTCAGTTTCAAAATTTTGTTGTTGCAGGTGAAGTACAGTCTTTATGTTTGCAGAAGTTGAGTTCTGAAGATAAACTTTTAATACTTAAAAGTGATGAAAAATTTTGCAATGTCCACCAAATATTGCTGTTGAATTCCCAAGTGTAGTCATTGCTTATAGTAACTGTTCATGTAGTTGATGTTGATGAAGTGGGATGGCCAGACCGGCCGTTGCAGCTTGCGTCCAAAGGAGGCCGCTCTGTCTCCAGGTCGAATTTGACGTGTTCCAGATAGAGACGGAACTTTTCTAAGGCGAATAAGACTGCCAAACCTTCGAGCTCATAGATGGAATACTTGGCTTCTTGAGCCGACAAGGTCCTAGATGCATAGGCGATGGGTCGCCTCCCTAGTTCAGTCTCTTGAAGAAGGACTGCAGCTACTGCTGACGACGACGCGTCAGTTTGGACGATGAATTTCTTCGAGAAATCAGGCATAGCAAGTACAGGGGCATTACAGAGAGCCAATTTAAGATCTTCAAAAGCGGCTTGTTGAGAAGGTCCCCACTCGAATTTGATGCCTTTCCTACGAAGAAGGTTTAAGGGCGCCGCTCTATTAGCAAAGTTAGGAATGAACTTTCTGAAGAAATTCACCATACCAATAAACCTGGCGATGCCTTTAATGTCCTTGGGAGGTTTAAAATCACGGATGGCCTGTGTTCTCGAATGATCGACTGCAACACCATCAGGTGACACAATATGCCCTAGGAATGACATAGAGGGCTTAGCAAAGGCAACCTTGGACAACTTGACAGTTAACCCAGCCTTACGAAGGCGATTGAGGACTTCTCGCAGATGATCTAGATGTTCTTCGAAGGTTTCCGAAAATACGACGACATCATCCAAGTAGTGGTACAAGTATTCAAATTTGATGTCGGAGAAGACCCTATCTAGCAGCCTAGTGAGTACAGCTGCTCCCGTGGGGAGCCCGAAAGGCACGCGGTTGTATTCATATAAATTCCAGTCCGTGGCAAACGCTGTAAGGTGTTTAGACTCTTCGGCAAGGGGAATTTGATTATAGGCCTGATTCAAGTCCAAGATAGTAAAGAACTTGGCCTTACGAAACCATGAAAAACAAGAATGAAGGTCGGGAAGGGGCACAGATTGTAACACCACCTTCCGATTGAGAGCCCTGTAATCAATGACAGGCCTGAAGCCCCCTTGGGGTTTCGGGACTAGAAAAATAGGCGAAGAATACGCTGACTTAGAGGGCCTAATAATACCATCCTTCAACATCTGATCGATAATTTCTTTCAGAGCCTTCATTTTAGGTGGAGATAGCCTATAAGGTGGAAAACGGACAGGAATCGAATCCGTGACCTCAATTTTGTATTCAATAAGGTCAGTAACACCAAGAGTATCAGAGAACACCTCCGGAAAGGACTGACACAATTTGCGAATACTATCAGCCTGCTCCTCAGGTAGATGTCTAAGGTCTAACAACATCTCATCCTGGGTAGGCGAAATAGATGAACATGATACAGAATTACACTTTAACAAGGGAATGTTACAATTGGACGCAAATTTGAATGTGCACGACTTACTCTGAAGATCGAGCACAAGACCAGTGTGAGAAATGAAGTCCGCTCCCAGTATGATGGGGCAAGACAAGTGCTTAGCCACAAACAGTTTGGTTTTCCATGTAAATTTAAAAATACGAATTTTGACCAGTAAGGAACCTAGAATTTCTAATGGAGATGAATTAGCCGAAACATATAGGACAGGAGATGAGACATAGTCAGGTAGTTTACAAACAGATTTCAATTTAGAATACCATTCAGCCGAAATAATCGAACAGACACTGCCTGAATCTAATAAAGCGGTTATAGGCTCATTGTTTAACTCAATCTTAAGAAAAGGAATAGGTGCGGGGGAATCCGCCGCAATCCTAAGACACTCTTTGGGACATTCAAAAGATGCATTTGAAAATTGCTCGTTCCCTGAATTTACAACCTGTTTACTAGGGGCTGAGTCTCGGGAAGATGGATTAGTCGACTCAGCCGAAGCCACTAGTCACTTTTTATTATTGGCATAGGTGGAATTTGCACCAGAAGTTGAGCAGGAGGGGGTGCTATTCGAATTTGGGCAATTCTTGGCGATATGTGAGAAAGCCCCACATTTAAAACAGCCTTGTGATGAACCAGCCCCATTGCTTGTCCCACTCGACTTGATCAGTGGACACTTATTGCGCAGGTGGTCAGGCGACCCACAAGCATAACATTTACGAGGGGTGACTGATCGGCGAGGTGGAGGCCGAGTATTACTAAAGGAAGGCGGGGGTTCTTTCGCTACACGCAAAGAATCGGCGTATCTAACTCCTTCCGCTGAGACGGCCAATGCTTCAAGTTCCGAGAAGGTTTGCGGGCACGCCGCGAAACACAAATATGACCTGTAGGGTGGTGAAATCCCTTCCACAATAGCTTGTACAATCTGATCCTCAGGGAAATGAAAAGCAAACACCCTAGTATAAAACTTAATATCTTGGATGAAGTCTGCCAAGTTTTCATCCAAGTGCTGTACCCGATAATAGTACTTCTGAATAAGGGAGGACCTGGCCCTCGCAGGGATGAAGTTAGCTAGCAAGTGGGCATGGAAATCCTCAATAGATGATTGCTCGGCAATGGCTCTTACGATTTTATCAGAGAGAATACCAATAGCATACGGATAGATAATTTGCAAAATTTGACATGGAGAAAGAGAAAAAACAAGGGCATGATCCTGAAATTCAACTAGAAATCTTAAAAATGAAATTACGTCACTGGTGGTATTAACGGAAAACTTAGAGATACCTCTGAGCAACATTGCCAAGGGATGAGGCAAGCTACTAAACCCGGGTGACATAGTAGGTAAAGGTTTCAATGGCAAGGTAGTTAATTCAGAACGTACATTATTTAATGAGTTACGGCGTTCAGACTCGTCCAATGGGGCAGAGGTTGTTTGAGCAGCAATGGTTTTCCTATTGACTTCTCCCTTATGAGGCTCTTCCTCGCTACCTCCATTCACCGTGACGGGTTGATCAGTTTTGGGAGGAACCTCCCCAGTAAACAATTGAGTGACCTTGCTAGATAATTCAGACATATTTTCAAGCAGCGTACTAGCTTCCTTCCTCTGAGCGTCATTCAACTTCAGAGACAACAGATCGTTAACTCTATTTGAAAAATGAAACAGCCTAGCTTGCACACGCTTAATTTGATTAGGAGAAGGATCATTTTCATCAAAAAAACTAACTACAGAAGCTAGCCCAGTAATATTCTCCGTGATCGTGGAAAGAGAGTCGTCAATTTCTTTCTCTCCCAAGGTGGGGATGGAAATGGGCAAATCAAGGGACTCTCTAAGCTTATTGGTGTCTACTGCAACCGTGCCTCCAGATTGCACATTTCTAATAGTTAACTCATATATCAACTCCTCTTTGCGCAAATAGTTAAGATGGAGAACATCGCGAGGGCCGGGCATGATGACAGAACAATTTTGAAAAAATCAAAAAAAATTCCAGCAACTGAGAAAATTGTTAGCGTTCGGAACAAAATAATGTTTAGCCGTCAAAAGGGGCTAAAATGAGACCCATTCAACCACGCTCTGCTACCACTTGTTACCGTGTTTTAGCGGTAGGTAGAGGTGAAAGAAGGTGCGGGCGTGAACGGGTCTCAACTACGGAATCAAAGTTAATGTAAAATTTAACAAGGTTATATTTTCTTTCCAAAAACAAAGAAATCACAAGCATGGCAGGTACAAAGTAGCAAGTCCAAAGGGTAGTTACAATATTTACAGGATTTGGGCTTCGCGCCCTGACTTCACAATGCTTGGGCAATCAGCTCAGTTTTACCCCAAACACAAGTTTCAACAGAGGGGCAGAAAACCCCATTCATGCCTAGGAGTCCTTGCTCCAAATTACACTGAAAAGCCTCCACGAGGCATACAACACTCAATTTTCAAAAGAGCCACACGCTCTCAACTTTAAGCCTCTCAAAGGCCACACCAAACTCCACCTTCGAGTTGTCCTCACAGGACATAGACACAGGGGTAAAATACCCAACCTACCGAGGTCTATTAAATGAAAAGGGGCAATTACATGACCTCTAAAATAACAATTTGAGAGGAGGCGAACTGCACTCCTAATACACTTGTTTTTAAAACCTAATCTGGCTCTAGGCCACTAATGCAAGGGTTAATCCCATACTACAGAGGTGAATTTAGAAAAGAGCAATTTGTTTTACGTTAACGAAGAATAGGTTGAGAAAATAAGTTCACCTCAAAACAATGTGAGTGGGAGCTCGAGAGGGTTAGCACTCTCTATCCCAATATGCAGCTTTAAAAGAGAATAGATGAAAAGATTGGTTACATTTTAGGAAAAGGTTACATGGTGGAAACGCTTCGAACCCGCTCCGAGAGTTAAACTGCCAACCTAGCAAGAAAAGAAGTTATTAAGAGGCCATTACCTGGTGTTGAACAGCTGGAGAAGAAAGAGGCGCTTCCCGCCCCCTGCTATGTACTTTACACACTGAAAGATGGAACAGAAGTGGCGCAGAGACCCAAAAATCAGCAGTTTATATACTCTCGCGGAAGGTTCTAGGCGTTAGGGGAATGAAAACACCCGCCCACAATCACTTTATTGGGTAGGATACAGCAACATATTCAAGTTGGGGGAAGATACCTCGGATTGGTCAGAAATAAATTGAAGAAATTCGGGATTGGATACATACAAAACAAGGGGAAAGAGAGGGGTATACAGCCAACTTAAACAATAACAGAAGGAAATTTAACAAGAAACAAACTTTTAAAATAAAAATTTCTCCAAAAAAAAACAGTTCTTTCACTCCGCACTAGGGTGCACTATTGTTGATCTTCAGTAGTGTCCTCTAGAAGAGAAAGTTCACACTTCTTACTACAAGCAAAACAAAAATACGTCGAAAATGACACAGTTCAAAAACTCCAAAATTTCCAGGTAGAGACATCTTCTGAGAAACTTGAAAATTAATACTGTCCATAAAGTTCAGACTTCCTCCAGCAGAGGAGTTTCAACAGGCGCACATTTTAAATTAGCGGTGTGGAGGTGTACCGCCCGGTACAATAATAATAATAATAATAATAATAATAATAATAATAATAATAATAATAATAATAATAATAATAATAATAACAATAATAAGGCCGAGATTGTTCCAGGAAAGCGAAAAATATCGGAGGCAGATTGGTATTTGAGACCAAGAAAGTCCTGACAGGAGCGCATTCAGAAGTTTCGTGAACAGGGACGTATTTTCCTTGCATGCAAGGTATCCATTGCATGAGTTATGATAGCGCAAAGGACTGTATGAAGTATGATTTTAGGTTGTTTCAAGGCAAGTGTTATTAATTTCATCTCTCAGAAGTGCAAAAGTTCCGCACAACTGCACTAGTTCCGTTGCTTGACACGTGTGGGGCTGGTGTAGTCTCGCCATCTAATTTATTGTAAAAAGAAAGAGACAGCAAATGGAGGAGTTAAGGACGTAACGCATTCAATTTTAAAATTGCATTCAGTGGTAGACATAGTTCTGAAACCCTCCGCATGATGTCCCTGCACTTTGTCACTCTTTACGTGCTACCCGCTGCCGTCTGTCAGCAGCTTCGGAGAAAGTCGGAACGTCCAAGGGATGAAGATAACGGTCGAGCGGCAAGCACGGATTATATCCTGGCGAGATGAGCTCTCTTCGGTACGGATTCCATGTGGCTGCTCCATTTTCCAAGACTGGCCTTACGACGATAGCCAGCCGAAAGCTTTATGGAGGTTTTTTAAAATGTATAGGTAATCTGTTGCTGTTAATCCATTCAAATATTTGCCAGTATTTCTCTACCTTGTTATATACAGAGGAGGAAGGTCCTTTCAGCCAGCTGAACTTGGTGAAAATAAAATTGCGTACCAGGCTCCACGCCAGAACTGCTTCACGCTTCACGCCAGGAAACGCATTTAGAAATGTTAGGAAGATCTGTTACACATAATTATGAATTTTCTCAAAGTACCTTGCGTAAGACAAGGGGATCACATAATAAACACTCACAACTGCTATAAAAGAAACACTATATTACGAAAATTTCACACATTACAGTCCGTCAGCCATACTTGCTTTTTTTTTTTCCAAAAATTATCATAACAACAGCCAATCACTCATAGTGTAAACATGACATACTCCCACCTTTTGATACCAATCAAAACACAATGTTTACAGACAGAGGCGATAAGGTATTTTAACTCTTCTTTCACTCCTGGTGAAGATGCGGCTGCCGAGACTTACTGTCTCAGGAACCGTATCACTGGGTAAGTCCATCTCCTCACTCCCACCATCAACCTCCAATGGATAAAGGTGCCTCATAGGACGGATGAGTTCTCCTGAGGATGTTTTCACCCCAACTACCCTGGTCACTTTGTCTTTACCTGGAAATATAGCTGTCACTCTCCCCAGGGGCCAGTCGATTCTTCTCTTGTCATCACTACCAATGATGACCAGATCTCCTACCTTCCAATGCCGATCAGACTCCTTGCCCGATGGACAGCACAGAAGGCTACCCAGATATTCCAGTCGCAATCTTCTCCTCAGTTCATTCCTCAGCTGTTGAAGGTACTGAAACCTTCTTGAGAGACTGACCTGATCTAGTTTGTAGCAACCACGGGAATGTTCTGAAGAAACATTGACGGAGTTAGAGGTACCAATGCATCACGACTTTCTGAAATGTAGGTGAGAGGTCTGGAGTTAATTACAGATTCACAATCAGCAATAACAGTCAACAGTTCCTCATAAGTCAAGATAGCCTTGCCTAAAACACGCCTTAATAGTTTCTTGATCATTTGCACAATGCGCTCCCAGAATCCACCCCACCAAGGAGCTGAAGGAGGACTAAACTTCCACTCAATTCTAGTAACCGATGTTTCCGCACCTATTTTTTTCCAATCAATGTTGCCGAACAATTTGTTAGCCCCAGCAACGTTTGTCCCATTGTCACTACAAATCACACGAGGCCTGCCTCGTCGGGCTATGAAGCGCCTACTGGCTAATAAAAACCCTGTAGTCGACAAAGTCATTACTAGTTCAATTGACTGCTCTAACAACTGCACATGTAAAAATCACAATCCAAGCCTTGTCTTTGGATTTTAGAATTAGTGGTCCAGCAAGATCGACTCCTACCACTTCAAATACACCTGCATCTCTCACACGATTTTCTGGAAGGGCTGGCATTTCAGGAACGGATTTTTTCATTTCGAATCTTCTACATTGTATACATTTCCTGATGACTTTACGAATTGTTCTGCTTCCCTCTGGTATCCAGTATGAGAAGCCCTCAAATGGTGTTCTCTGATTATCACCTCAGTCAGAGGGTGATTTGATGGCAATAAAACAGGTGTACGGAAATCGTATTCATCCTTTCTGTTGGTGATTTTTGTCTTAACCCTGACGAGGTGCAGCTGGTCTTTGAAAAGGGACAATGTTTGTTGGTTGTCCCTTTCAGTAAAGTTCTCTTCTTGAACAATTTTCAACAGTCGTCTCTCCGCCATTGAGATTTCAAAACAATCCAATTCAGAAGCAACATTCTGCTGTACGCCCTTTCTCACATTGTTGATGAACCGCAGCATCCGGGACACCATTCTGACGATTTTTGAATACTGAGAAAAGAATCTTAAATACCACTGCTTTTCCTGGGAGATAAGCATAGTAGTCGTAACAAGGCTTTTTTTCTTTCTTCATTGACCTCCTCTTCATTAATTTCTACAACGCGCGATGGCCAACTGTTCTCTTCCAACTTTAACCAAGCGGGTCCCTCCCACCAACGAGAAGAAATCAGCTGCGAAGTAGAGCAACCTCTCGAAGGTAGGTCTGCTGGGTTTTCTGTGCCTGGTAGATGAAACCAACGCTTAGGATTAGATAATAATCTAATTTCTTTCACTATGTTAGTGACGAACACTCCCCAAGCTTCCTCTCTTCTTATCCAACATAGCAAAGAAGAAGAGTCACTCCAATAGTACTCCGGGATGTCCGTCAGATTCAAACTTTCTTTCACAGAAAAAGCGAGACGTGAGCCTAAAGTGCAGGCTAATAACTCCAGTCTCGGCATCGTTATTTTCTTTAAGGGGGCTACCCTTGATTTTGCTGCGACCAGTCGCACTTCAAACTCTTTTCCATTGGAATATCTTAAGAAAATAACGGCTGCATAAGCCACTTGACTGGCATCACAAAATACATGCATACTCCATGACGATTTGTCCTCACAACTACAAAATCTTCTAGGCACTTTAATTTCAGCAACAGAGGACAACTCATTCAACCACTTATTTAATTTGATTTGGGTGTCTTCACTTAATGGACTATCCCAACTTACTTTCTCTCTCCAACTTTCCTGTAGTAAAACCTTAGGTACAATGGAAACCGGACAAGTAAAACCAATAGGGTCAAAAATGCTTTGAGTCATTGACAAAACTGTCCTCCTTGTGAGAACATCAGAGTCATTCAACTTCACCATTTTACATGACAAAACATCAGTTACGGGGTCCCACAACAAACCCAAAACAAGTGTCACTTTAGGTACTTCATCCTCCAGAGTCAACCTGGTGTACTCCCACCCTCTTAGGTCAAATTTTCCTAGCAACAGTAGCTCCTTCGACTCATCCACAAATTGTTTAAGTTCTTCTCCTGTGTTCATGGAAGTGACGCAATTCTCCATATACAGAGATGTTGTCAGTTTATCTGCGGTTTCACGGAAGCATGAACTGTTTTTAAATGAAGATCGAATACCGCTACAAGTAGCAACGGACTGCAGTTAACTCCAAAAACAACCCGTTTGTGGCGGTAAATTTTAAGAGTTCCCTCAGCAAAATTCTCCCACCACAGCAATTTCAAAAAGTTTCGATCCCTTTCCGCGACTGCCATTTGAAGAAAGGCCTTCTTTATGTCTGAGATCACGCCAATCCTGTTTAAACGGAACCGGTTCAAAATTGATGGAATTACTTCTAATAGATTAGGTCCCTTCTCCAGACAGTCGTTGAGTGAAAGTCCTCCTTTCGATTTACATGAAGCATCAAACACCGGCCTCACTGCTGTAGTCGATTCTTCCTTAAAAACTCCTCGGTGCGGTAAAAAGTACCCAGCATCCTGAGAGCTTTCTTGGCTAACTTCTTCAATTATCCCTTCATTTTTCCAGTCATGGAGCACCTGCTGGTACTTCTTAAAATTTTCTTCCCTGTTTAAGCGGTGTGTTGCAGAAACTAGTCTTTTTAATGCAACATCCTTGTTGTCTGACAATAGCTGCTGATCTTCTTTCCATGGAAGCGCGACTTCATATCGTCCTTCCTCATCTATCTTAACATTTTCTTGGAAATGTTTCAATGTTGCCATTTCAATTTCCTTCTTCGACAACGTTTCGGTCGGATCACAAATTCCTATGCTTTCCAAGTTCCATAGTTCACCCAAAGAAGCCGTTCTCACAAACAGAGAGTTCACCAAAGACACTGCGTTAGAGTTCTCAGTTGTCGTCCAGAGCTGTCCCATCACTGTCCAACCAAATGTGGTTCTAACAGCAACCAAACCAGACCTCAACTTGATTGTTTCCCCGGTCAATGAACTTCCCACGCTGTCTGCACCAATGGGTAACTCAATCTCCGATGGCTCTGGACCATAATCAGAGAGCCAAATTTTCTTTTCTCTGATCTCATCCATCCAAGGACCCCCTTTTAAACGTGCGATTGTACCATAAATTACCTTTTGTCCCAGCACCTTAATGTTTTGAGAAATTGAATGACGTAGGTTGACAATAGCTCTCCTATACAGGTTATGATCGTTTGCACCGATTGAAGCACCCCCAAAAATCTTGTGTTCATTTTTTTTCAGTCTTTGATGGAATATACCCCATTTCCACGGCAGTTTTCTCCAATAAATAGGATCTCTGCGAGCCTGTATCGGGCAATGCCCGTACAGTTCTTTCTTTCCCTTGATGATTTAACCTAACTACAAGAGTTTGTAACAGTACTTCCGAAACACTGGTTTGGGTGTTAAAGGTTACAGATGGGCCACCTGACAACTTTGAACCCCATTCTTGGTTCTTCTCATCACCCTTATAACCCCTTTTATTTACATCTAATTTGGGACATATAATAGCCTCATGTTTATCACTGCACACGAGACATTTTTGTTTCGTAATGCAATTAGCAGCCCTATGTCCCACCTTCAGAAATGAAAAACAAGCTTTATTCTCTGACAACCTTTTATGTTTATCCCTTAAGTTCAATTCTTGAGCCAGATGACACCCTTTGCTGTCATGCGGTTTATTACAGAAGACACACTCAAACTGTTTCCTTTTCCAGCGAAAAGTACACTAGCAGTAGCCAAACCTTCCTCCTCCCGCTCCCGTTCCTTAATCTTAGCATTCCTCCATTTATTAGATAGTCCAAAACCAGCTTGAGCGAATGTAATTCTCTCTTCACTCTCTACTTCACCCTTCAGAAAGCCAAGTAAAGCAGTCAGTTTGTCAGCATGTCCATTATCCAGATCCGTTTTAGTCGTTGATGAACTCCTCATCCAGACACGTAGTACTGAACCCTTGGCTTACCATTCCATCGTTGGTCGGCCATAGCTGGTACAATAGAGCAATATTGAACTCTAAAATCTTGGGGTCGTTGCGGGAATGTTTCAGTCACGATCTTAACCAAATGATGGGGTTCAGAAGAGAGCCTAACTACTTGAAATGAGGAGCAAATATGTGCTTACTAAATTTTATTAAATTTTTAATGGAACAAAAAAAAATATTTATATAAATCCCTGACAAAATTATTTAATTATCAGTTATTAAATGTTTGAAACGCAGTCACATTACGTAGCGTTAATTTATTTCTTACAATATCGAAGAGTTTTCTTCGGAGAAAATAGGAATCTCATAAATTGGTGGACGGCGAAACTGAAAAAGCGAAAAGAAAACCTGAAAAATCGGGCATCTATTGATCCAAACGATAACTGGGAAGTAATCCACACGATCCGTGCAAAATCTGACCTTCAACAAGTAGAACGCCTGATTTCCTCTCAATTAAGGTTATCCACCAGTCGAATACCCTTTCGGATACGGAACACCCGCCGAATGGACCCTTAATCGAATCAAATTGACTATCAGTTGCTTTGGATAGGTTGCGAACTATTATTGGAAAGCATGGTGTTCACTACAAGTTAACAGCAGCATTCACAATTGAAACCAAAATTCCACCATGTATTTGTCACATCATGACACCCTTAAGTGATAAAATAATCCCGATGCTAAACGTGCATCACCCAAACAGCTGTTCAGAAGGAACCAACAACAACACGGTCCGGGAATATCTTACGTTACGTCGTTATGAAGGAACAAAACTGCGAAATGCAGGAAACACTTATTTATCACGCATTTAGAAGAAATGCCAAACACTGAAGTTAATTAAATGTGGTAAATCACTTGAAAAATATTATTATAAAACCCACTTTCAGGTTATGCATGTTTACGTTACGTTAATAAAATTACAAGTCCACATGGCAAAATAAAACAAATTTAAAGAATTCTTTCCTATTTAACAATGACTACCATCACAGATCCATCTACTTATTGTTTGTCCCAACACACTACCTAGAAAGTTATCAATTGATCGAACTCGACTACGTATAAAAATGAAAGAACGACAATGATTGAAAATAAAATATATTACTCGCTGACGAATCGAATCCGCATTTGTAACTCAAGTCTCATACTAATTCATTGAGTGTCAACGTGCACACTATCAAAGCGAAACGGTCATCATAACGACAAACAATTAGGTCCGTAAAATAAAACAAAATACCAAAGTTATTTGGACTCAAACTCGCATGGAGAACTGCAGTAAAATATTCAATCACCGTTAGCTCAGTACCCAATGTTGGATAACCCTCATTTTGCCGATAGCGGTTCCATAATCTTAGGCAAACACGTTCCAGCTGTTGAGGGATGCGCACAAGCTTGGCCTCTTTATTACCGAGCTAACTCTCTTCACATTTGGTATTCAACTGCAGACACTACCTTCGATCAGGTCAATTCGCAAAAACATCTAATCTACGACTTGAGTATGTACAGCTGACATCCCAGACCTATCGTCGGGCCTACTTAACGTCTGTACACCCTAACACTAACCTCTATGTACACGAACCTTCCTATTTCTATCGTTGAGCGTGAACTAGGAGTCTCATCATCAGTATACTCCTAGGATAACATGTGATGTCCTAAATCTATTGTCGGGCGGAAACTGGGTCGTATACGCTTCCCCTAGCATATCAGGCGATTTCGTAATTTCAAACAAACTCTGATATTTCGGCTGTAAATCTGGTCGAAACTAATATCACACAGCGAAACAGCTCTTGCCACAGAAAGAACGCAAGTCGGGAAAATCCAACGAGTCCCTATATTGTTACTAAACGTGACCATTGAAAAAATATCGCGTGACGAACAATCCACTACTCAAACACGATCCCAGCATGCGCAATGAAGTTTAGAAAATAGTAAAAGCTTCCAACACACGTCTAACATTTAGTGGAAGTCGTCAAAAATAATAATTATCACCAGTGCAGAAATCCATACTATAATTTTAGGGTGAGGCCCTCAAATCGCCTACCGTCATTTTTTACAAATATTCATATCCATGACTATCCAGTGAAACGAAATCCAATGAAACTATACAGCCAAGCATATCGCTTTAAAACGTCCAATATCTCATCCCACAATTTTTTCCTATTTAATGATAAATTACCGCCTTGTAATTTATGAACTTTACTGATTGAAAACTTGTCATTACAGTCAAATAACACCAACCGTGTGTTCGAAATGTTCTTCTATCCTTGAGGTCCTATTATTCTAATATTCATTATATTAACTTACGTAACTAGTCACTTGAAATATTACCAGCAAGAGTTACCATCTTCACTAAATCGTTTTTCACTTGGGATCTTATTTGAAACTTACTGTGCTTCACACAATAATTATCTCGAACCGACCTTCTCCAGGTCCCAGCTTTCGGATCGTTAGCGGAATATACTACAGCCTGCCACATAAATCTCCCATTTAATATACAGCCTCTCTCAAAAATCCTTCCTCGGCAAAGATCGCCTGTCTCAAAAATTCATTGACATCGCCTTCTCATGGCGGTATTACGTAAAAATCCAGGCTCCCTTTCGCCTTCAACATTTCTACAACTCTTATCTCCACATATATAAATTCTTCGCTCTCAATCCATTTTTCTTATATTTCAAGACCTTTTCAAGCCTCAATCCTCTCGTGAAAAACAATTTATTTTTACTGTTAATACAACTTTCGGACCTCGTGAATACAACAACACACCGTGGTTTTCCATATCATCGACATACACGATGTCACAAAATTTTACTTCCCATGAATAAAACGTAACTTTATCGGATTTCACTGGAAATTTTCTAGACGCCCGCAAAGCTTGTAGAACATACTTGTTAAATCCACTTTTAACATAGGAAAATTTTATCCCGCGGTGGACATTATTATTATTATTGTTATTATTATTATTATTATTATTATTATTATTATTATTATGACAAAAATTTTCTGAATTCAAACGATATTTGAAATTAAGACATTCGCCACGACTACTTTATCATTGTCACCTTCCTAATTTTCCTCAATTCGGACAATATCTCAAAGATTATTAACACAAGATTTAAACGTCGCATTTTATAGTTTCTTGACGTAAATTTTACAACACTAAAGATTTTCACACGCTAACCAGAAATATAACATATTCGCCCGATCATTATTAAATACCAACCCGACACACGCCTTGAAATTTGGTTGGGACAAACAACATTCTAACTACAACATTGATTAAAAGGTTACAGACCTGTGACCTTAGCCGTCATCCTGGAGTTCTGGCTGCATTTAGCCAGCAAACCTCTCGTCTAGCCTTCCATGGCTAACGTGTACATCTCCTTATAAATATATATAACTTAAATTACACAATACTTGATAACGCACTTTCGACACGGTCGCCCTTGTGACGAGCTCGTTCCTCAAATGACGACTGACTTGTTCACCCTACTAAAAAGTCCAGATGTTCCAACAGATAAGAAACCAGACACTGTAGCTCTCATCCAGACTCTAACAAATATTATACGCACGCACTGAATACAAAGAGGAACTCAATTACGTATTCACCAAATATCTAATCCTTCACAAAGTTCCTATTAGCGGCAGCTCAGAAAATTTCTATCATCTTCCATTCTGACAGTATATTTGAACCATAGCCACGAACAAGTAATAAGTTATTTGGAGACCAAATTTTCACACTTTTCTGCCGACGAGGGACGTGGGCTCCGCCGCTCCAGAAACCAGACAGACAGTGTAATGTTCGAAGGGAGATTTCTTTTATATCCTATGGGGTGACGCTACTCACACGATGAAGCTTGATTGCACAATCTGCTAATTCCGCATCCAATAGACCGATTTTCCTGAAATTTGTTCCATAAGTTCGGACAGACTTACGATTTATTTCTATGTTAATTTCATAATTTTCCGATACTCGCAACAGGCGAAATAAATTATTTCTGCCCGGGCGTTTCGCGGGTTTTCTTCATTCATCGACCTTGGCACGTGTCACGAGTCCGCGGATCGGACGCGGATTTGTCTCTAGGCTTAACTGCATGTATATTTACCCTGGGGGTTCTGTTTTCACGTAGGGTTTCTGGACTTACTGTGTTGCCAAAATCTCTCGTTACGAAGAATTCCTTGAATTCGCAAAATTGTTGAATGTTCGAAGTCCACCGAAGAGTCCCGGCGTTTCTCAAGCTTGCGGCTCGGCTTGACACGGGGAGCTCGTTCCCACGAGACAGCTAGACTCATGAAATGCAAATATGGCCGCTCTCAAACAAGTAACCTTTTATTTGAAATAAATATTGAGAAAATTAAAAAAAATTAAAATTTTCTCCCCGTAGAATTATGGGTTCAGTACTTCCTCAGGCAAGCAAGATTCTACTAACGGAAAGAGCATCGAGTCGTACTTATCTCGAGTAACGCCTATTGATTCTAAAGCTCAGAGCTGTGCTTCTAACTAGTCGTATAAGCTAGCAAGCATAGGCTTCTCCCTTGTCTGAGAAACAGTTTTTACTACTAGACTTATGATCTCTCTGACACAGAATTCTGTCAATAAATCTTCTCTTCCAAACCTACGCTTAAGGGATTCTACAGTCTTAGAGTAATTTTCAGCAGTTTGGGGGAAACTAGTAACTAAATCTCTAGCTCGGCTATCAACCTTCCTGGACTGGATTATGTATTGAAATTTATCTTCATCCTCAATTTCAGAGTCCTCATGGATGCGCCGAAATTGTCCCCAAAATTCCAACCAATTCCTAACCTCCCCATCGAATTTCACTACGTCTATCTTTGGTAATTTCAACTGCCTTTTGTTTTTATTCTCAGCTGATACAGTTGATCTACCTGACACTACTTCCAACACATTGGCATTGTTAGCTTGTAACCACAGGGCATATTTTTGTCTTGCATCATCTAATTTGTCTCTAAAACTGTCTATAGATTCGTACTCACGTTCATACTCGTCATCTCCTTCTCTGCCAGCAATAAATCTAACACTTTTTCGTGCAACGGTGCCAGTTCCTTTCCTAACCTTTCCAATTTATTTATTTTTTTATATTCAATTTATGCTTTCTTGCATAAACAAATAAGGAAATAACCCAAATGCACGTATTAATATCACCATACTCTTAAGAGTGTTAATGTGGAGAAAAAAGTCATTCCATTCGACTGAACAAAATTTATGGGCCAATCTAAGAGAAAAGTTGGGGCTTATAAGGTGGAATAAAACATTTAAACCGGGCGAGTTGGCCGCGCGGTTAGGGGCGTGCAGCTGTGAGCAAGCATCCGGGAGATATTGGGTTCGAGCCGCACTGTCGGCAGCCCTGAAGATAGTTTTCTGTGGTTTCCCACTTTCGCACCAGGCAAATAACACACCACAGCCAATTCCTTCCAACTCCTAGCCCTTTCCTATCCCATCGTCGCCATACGACCTATCTGTGTCGGTGCTACGTAAAGCAAGTCGTAGGTTGTGGGAATTATACACGGGCACTGGTAAATAAATACTTTGTCTACACACAAAACAATCAATGTCAACAACATGAGGCACAACGAAATCACACGCACTTGGAGCGGAGTAGCCAAATCATGTTATCACATGCTAACCGACATGAGAGTACGGTATTGTATTCAGGTTATCTTAAGATGAGTGTATTGGCGTAGAAGAATAATCAACTAAAATAACAACATCTGTTAAAATTGTTCATACCACATAGAAATAATCAACTAAAATAACAACATCTATTAAAATTGTTCATACCACACAGAAAACGCTCGTAAATTTCAAAGTGCCCTAATACGACAGCCTCTTGTCAAAAGATTTACTGGCACGTAAAAGAACTCCTGCGGATAGAATTTCGGCACCTCGACCTCCATGGAAACCGTAACAATAAATGGGGGCCGTAAAACAGTTCAGATATTACTGTTCATAAAATAACAGCTGCTCAACCCTTTTCCTTTTCCTGTGAGACAGTTCTTATTCTCGGTCACTATCTGTCCTGCCCCATGTGTAATGATGTCTAAAATGAGATGAATGTAGTAGTGGTTAAAATTAGGTGGTGATCGACAGAAAACTATAGAAGTTCATAATTTCAGTCATTACTCCCCTTATTATAATGTAATAATAATGGAAATATTAAGGGAATTAGATTTTACACACCAATAGAGCATATCAAAGTTAACGGGCTTGTGATAAAACACCTGCATACATTCTACCGTCAGTGGGTAGGGCCTGGCATATCCCTCTCTGATGAGTGCAGTGTCAGGCATAAGGAAAAACATTGGTTTTATTGAGTAAATACTTGTGTAGGCTTATATCTAACATTGTAATATTAGTTAGTTATTCAGGAACATTCCTTATTAACAGGACGTTTCCACAGGATTCGTCTTCCCCAGCTCTTTAACAGCTAAAAAAGACAATTATCATCTTAGAGTAATGTTTTCCCGTGGATAAAACAGGTAAATCGCTTTTTCTCTTTCAAACAGCTGATTCATACGCCCCTCGAACCATCGAGCTTTAAATAGCGTAAGAGGTGCGGTGCGATTGAAGGCTATATGGTTTGTCGTTCATATTAAGACCTAAGCAAGCACCAGCTATCGTAAAATATACGTACTAACTCGGCCGCTATGCTGTTGCTAAGATGCTCATCAAGGTACGTAGAATACAAGGTAGGGATCACGAGAGAGGTGCGCAGTGGCAAAGCAGAGCTGTGACGTCACGCTGCACCCTCGCGTTGAATCTGCTCTGAATGAGGTAGAGGTAGTTCGAATAAGAATCGCTGTGCACGCAGAAGCTAGGAGCTAATAATACACGATAGTAACATATCTGTAGTGTATAAGAAACCGTGTGTGTTTATTTTATGAGTAAAACGTAAAAAGCAGTAATAGTGTACACTTTTCAGTATGCTTTGTCATGCCATTGCAGGCTGCACAAATCATAGCAGGCACGCGAAGGAACGAAACATACACTTTCATGTATTCCCTAAAACCACTGACGTAAATAAATGGTGAGAGAAGTAATCAAGACATTATCGAAAGCTAACTTTCTCAGCTTCGAGGGTTCGGAAGGCTTTATGACGATCCTCTTCCGACAGCTGTGACGCGAAAGGTGAAATCATTGCTTCTAGCCTCAATGCTTCCGAGGCGGTAAGAAATTCCAACTGTTCTCCGGAAGATTATGAAATATTACGCCCAAATATGTACTGCTGAACTCGATCAAAACTCGGATATCGTGTGCCAGTCTAAGGCCAGCGTTGAGCCCACAACATCCTATTTTTTTATCGGAGGATGAGCAAGGGTTCGTTAAAGCCCTTGAAGATCTAATAAAACAGCTCGAAGACAGTTGTGAAACCAAGGAGCTGCTTGAAGACTTCACTGGCTACATAGCTTTTAGGATAAAGAAGAAGAACCTCGATAAAGAAAGTAATTACGGAGAGAAAACAGGTCAAACTACAAGGGGTGGAAATTAAATTTCAAAAAGGTTCCCATTTTTTTTGCAAGTTGCTTTACGTCGCACCGATACAGATAGGTCTTACGGCGACGATGGGGCATGAAAGGGCTAGGAGTGGGAAGGAAGCGTCCGTGGCCTTAATTAAGGTACAGCCCCAGCATTTGCTTGGTGTGAAAATGGAAAACCACGGAAAACCATCTTCAGAGCTGCCGACAGTGGGGTTCGAACCCAATCTCCCGAATACTGGATACTGGCCGCACTTAAGCGACTACAGCTATCGAGCTCGGTAGTTTAAATTTTACCACGGGAAAGAACTGAAAGAGGGTTCTAACATCATCACAAACCTTACGGATATCGTGAAAAAGAAATTCCCGAAATTTATGAGCTTGCAAGTTGCTTCGTGAGAAGCCGTTCTTTTATTCGAATGGACGCTTTAGACAAAAGTAAGACATTCAAGAGACCGGGTTTCAGTTAATACAACACCGATAAAGAAAGAAGAAAAACAAATTCCACTGATGCTATGGATAAGTTTGTTTGAAATTCTTTTTTTTAATATCAGCATTATTCTTTGTGTATAACATACCGTACCTGTTATTTTTTTTTATGAAAGGCAATTTATTATGTTGTATATGAAACCAGTGCTAAGAATATTAATATACAGGCTCATTAACATGGCCTATCTAATGTTAACGTGGAATTTGTCATTTCCTGGCACTTGGAGAACATTTACTGTACTGTTTGTGTTGTCGACAGTTTCCGAACATTTACTGTTTGTGTTGTTGACTGTGTATATAGTTTCCCAATACTGCTTGTAACAACCGACATATTTCTTGCAGTCATTAAGCTTTAATGTTCGAGTCTGTAACAAATTAGAGCCCCTTGTTATTGTTAGGTGTTGAGAACATGAACATATGGAATGGCCATTCCACTGCGATCACAGTCTTAGCATTGTTACAACCTTTTATATAGATCGAAATACTTCAGAAACGCTGCTGGATTCACACTGTATTTGATCTCCTTATTATTACTCTACTGTAATAGTGAAGTGGAATGCATTTTCTTAGGTGATGTAAAAATATCTATGAAGTTCTCTTATAACTTGTGGCTAAAACAGAATACGGTAGCTTACAGCTGTGTATTAGCCTACCTCATACAGAAGACAAGGCGCTGAGGGTTCACCTTGACGTCATCGACGGCTAAGCGTGGTGGGGAGACCTGCGCGTGATCCCTACCTCTTACTCTAACTACCTTGATGCTCATAATAATCTACCTCGTTCACTGAACGAAGTGCCGCGTGAGCTCTTTCCATGTAGATAGCACAAATGAACTACCTCGTTCATTTGAACGACTTCGTTCATTGAACGAGGAGCCGCGAGAGATGTTTCCAAGCAGACAGCACAAATGAATTACCTCGTTCATTTGAAAACAAATAAGCTTGCACAAGAATGGCCAATGGTAAGGCTCTATGAGATGGGTATGCTTAGCCGCCATTTTGGTTCATACATGAGCAATTGGCCATGTGATCAAACTCTAGTTTCTCCTACGAGCGCTCGCTTCGTCACGTTGAACGTATTGCTTTAATCACCGCGTGCATGGACAGAATAGTGCCATATTTGTGTGGATGTTTACTACATAATGGTGGGTTGTTCTGCAGCTATTTGTAATTATGTCTCTACTGCGGTATACAGGTTGTTTAGATTCTATTCTGGTCTGCATTATGCCTCCACTGCCTCTTCTACACCTTCTACTTCAACTAAGTTACTTTCTTAATCCTGCTTCCAGCTCCCGCTGACGTTACTACATCCCTTAACTCAGACACATTGATCATTCAATATTCAGTTCTGCCCCAAAGTCTGGCAACAGGAATTCAACATCCAAACACCACAGTTACAATATTTGTCAAAACTAACTTCGTTGTTTAACGTTGGAGGTAATACAATAAATGGATTTTTGTAAACCAAGATCTGTGGTAGGCCTACATGCAGACAGGTTTTAAACTATAAGCTTTCTGACTCAAGCTCTGAAATATTCGTACGGTATTTATTAACATTGGGGTGGTCTCAAGAAACCAAATTGTGAAGTTATGAAATTAATTTGTAACTGTGAGGTCTACTACAGGGACTATAAGCATTATATAATGCAAAATGGTGGAAATCTTGTAACGGAGAAAAATTTGAATGATAAATGTAGCAGTACATATTCTCCAACATGCTGTAATTTTAAAGAAAAAATGTTAGACACTTCTTCAAAATTATATCCTATATTGTTGTGGACTTAAAAAAATGGAAACGAGGTAAAATGTATGGAACTGCTTCGGAAAAGAAGAGAAAAATATAAGCAAGGAACTGAGTGTTATTGTTTTGTAAATACTGTAATAAAAAGAAGACAGTAAATTTCTAAAATATTACTTAAATATATTTTTCTGTGTGCTGCCTGAGCACGTTAACCAATGTTGCAACCCTTTCTTTCTTTCTTTCTTTCTTTCTTTCTTTCTTTCTTTCTTTTTTTAATTTGCTTACCCTCCAGGGTTGGTTTTTCCCTCGGACTCAGCGAGGGATCACACCTCTACCGTCTCAAGGGCAGTGCCCTGGAGCGTGAGACATTAGGTCGGGGGATACTACTGGGGAGGATGACCAGTACCTCGCAAGGCGGCCTCACCTGCTGTGCTGAACAGGGGCCTGGGTGGGGGATGGGAAGATTGGAAGGGATAGACAAGGAAGAGGGAAGGAAGCGGCCGTGCCCTTATGTTAGGTACCATCCCGGCATTTGCCTGGAGGAGAAGTGGGAAACCACGGAAGACCACTTCCAGGATGGCTGAGGTAGGAATCTAACCCACCTCTACCGAGGCTGAGTGGACCCCGTTCCAGCCCTCGTACCACTTTTCAAATTTCATGGCAGAGCCGGGAATCGAACCCGGGCCTCCGGGGATGGCAGCAAATCACACTAATCACTGCACTACAGAGGCGGACTGTTGCAACCCTTTGAAATTTAATAAAGTGAGTCGTGTTGAGAAATCATACTACTATTCCTCAAAGCAGAGGGATCTCTGTAAAAAAAAGAAGTACTGTTAACTTTGCCAAAGTCAAAAATGTTCAATATTCTCCACAGCTCGTAGGTCACTCCCCTTACAAGTCACTGGTAACTGATTATCAGTGCAATACTTCAGCTATTCCTATTTTCTTCCCGAATGTAATTATTTGTTTCATGCATGTTCGGTTAAACAAACAAAAATCCTCTGTTCATCACAACTGCATAAGCTGATGAGATTAATAACACTCACCAAAACCGAGCTCGATAGTTGCAGTCGCTTAAGCGCGGCCAGTATCCTATATTCGGGAGATAGTGAGTTCGAACCCCACTATCGGCAGCCCTGAAGATATTCTTCCGTGGTTTCCCATTTTCACACCAGGCAAATGCTGGGGCTGTACTTTAATTAAGTCCACGGCTGCTTCTTTCCCACTTTCCCACTCCTAGCCCTTCCCTGTCCCATCGTCGCCATAAGACCTATCTGTGTCGGTGCGACGTAAAGCAACTTGTAAAAAAACACTCACCAAAAATTAAATTTATTTTGCACAGAATGTTTTTAAATACTGGTAAATAAGAAAAGGGACTGAATTTTAGAAGAAATAAATAAACTCAAAGAATCCCAGGTACTTGGGTGTGTTCGTCTTCATACATCACATTTCTGCGTTATTTTTGTTCGAAGAATATTTTTCTTATTATTTCGACAACATTGAAAATAGCGCTGAATCAATTTTACGCAAGTATGAAATACCGACTGTGATCATGTGGTACCAAATCTTCTATCACAATTTATATATCTTCAACACTGACCAATTACCACGTCAAATTTCACGATTTAAGATGTCCCTCATTTGATTAGACGGTACCGTGGCGCATAGCTTACGAACAACCTATCTACTTGTGAATAACACAATAATTAAAAAACGATTTATTGTTAAGCTACTTTTTCTAATATTTCTCCGGTGAGAGTACATCCCTAGTTTGTTTGTTTATTAAAAGGAAAATTACCAACGGCGTTGCTTTTACAATCACGGTCTCGAGTAAAATTACTCAATAAGGTACGAAATATACTAATATTTATGTTGAGTAATCGTTTGAGTAATACTGAGAATGAGTATTTTTACAGTATGTTAGTTTAGCATTATTTTCTAGCGTCGAGAACAGTACGAAAGAGGGATATATAAGACTGGGCGGCCAATTGCCTTACCAACGTAGTGCAGGAATGAACCATAATGGCGGGCGAGCATACCTAGTCTTTAGAGAGCCCTAGCCAATGGCGTGACGTGTTAATGGTCACGTGACAGCACATCACTCACACTTCTCAAATGGGGGAGAAGGAGTTATACAAAATTAGAAAGCTTATATGTCTCTCCGTCTCTTACATATCATTTCTTTACTCAGTCAGACTGGCGGCAGCATTGTGTAGCTGTTTTCTGTTCGTGTCATAATAAACTAACTCGTTAATTTGAACGAAGTGCCGCGAGGGCTGTTTCTAGGCCTATATCTCGTTATGAACTACCCCGTCCATTTGAACTACCCAAGGCTATGAACGTTATCTAATGAACTAGTTCGAGCAAATGAACTAAGTGGACCCATCCCTACTGGTTCTGTTTCGAAGTGGCTGCAATGTTGTTATATGAGGCGCGTATTAGCCAATTCTACAGCTTATTCCGTTTAAGTGAGTTATGGATTTTATTCATTGAGGAATTGTGATTTCTATCATTTTACACTGTCTCCACAACCTCTAACATATTGTCGGTAAGGTTCAAATTCAATAATTCAATTTTGCTAAATGTATAGATCTCAATTAAGAATATTAGAAGTTAATATTAATGTTTCTAAGTTTCAGCATTCTACATATTTTAAATATTTAATGCTCATAATTTTCTTAAATTTTATTTTAAATTAAGCATTAAAAATGAATACGCATATAACTAGCTTGCTTTTTAGAAAACTACCAGCCTTTGCGTTGCAAGTGCCTGCAAGTTTTGTGTAGTAGCCAGGGTGCAAAATCGCGTAGGGGGCTGGGGGGTGAAGGGAAATATTTCACCCCCACCGACGATTTTATATCAGACGTTCCCCCACTAAAATTACCCGGGGGATCCTTTTATTATTAAAAAAAAACCAGGAAAATGTAGACCACATAATTTATTACTGAAATTAATGATTTTACTGGCTATATTTTCATAAAAACATCAGAAATAATTCAAATGACTGCCAGACCTTGAGCAGTGAAACTACGCAGTAGCACGTGCAGCCTATTGTTGATGTTTCATGCTGACAAATTCATCTGAAACCCGGACACAAATGTAAATTACTTGAAGTTCTCCTCCCTTGTCATTTCTATATCAGTCAATCAATCAATCAATACTGATCTGCATTTAGGGCAGTCGCCCAGGTGGCAGATTCCCTATCTGTTGTTTTCCTAACCTTTTCCTAAATGATTTCAAAGAAATTGGAAATTTATTGAATATCTCCCTTGGTAATTTATTCCAATCCCTAACTCCTCTTCCTATAAATGAATATTTGCCCCAGTTTGTCCTCTTGAATTCCAACTTTACCTTCATATTGTGATCTTTTCTACTTTTATAAACGCCACTCAAACTTATTCGTCTACTAATGTAATTCCACGCCACCTCTCCGCTGACAGCTAGGAACATACCACTTAGTCGAGCAGCTCTCCTTCTTTCTCTCAATTCTTCCCAGCCCAAACTTTGCAACATTTTTTTAACGCCAATCTTTTGTCAGAAATCACCCAGAAAAAATCGAGCTGCTTTTCTTTCGATTTTTTCCAGTTCTTGAATCAGGTAATCCTGGTGAGGGTCCCATACACTGGAACCATACTCTAGTTGGGGTCTTACCAGAGACTTATATGCCCTCTTCTTTACATACTTATTACAACCCCTAAATACTCTCATAACCATGTGCAGAGATCTGTACCCTTTATTTACAATCCCATTTATGTGATTACCCCAATGAAGATCTTTCCTTATATAAACACCTAAGATACCTACAATGATCCCCAAAGGGATCTTTCACCCCATCAATGCAGTAATTAAAACTGAGAGGTCTTTTCCTTTTTGTGAAACTCACAACCTGACTTTTAACCCCGTTTATCAACATACCATTGCCTGCTGTCCCTCTCACAACATTTTCGAGGTCACGTTGCAGTGGCTCACAATCTTGTAACTTATTTATTACTCTATAGAAAATAACATCATCCGCAAAAAGCCTTACCTCTGATTCCACTCCTTTACTGGTATCATTTATATATATAACATAAAGGTCCGATAATACTGCCTTGAGGAATTCCCCTCTTAATTATTACAGAGTCAGATAAAGCTTCACCTCCTCTAATTCTCTGAGATCTATTTTCTAGAAATATAGCAACCCATTCAGTCACTCTTTTGTCTAGTCCAATTGCGCTCATTTGTGCCAGTAGTCTCCCATGATCCATCATATCAAATGCTTTAGACAGGTCAATCGCGATAGGTCGATAGCGATAGCGCAGTTGCGCGAATTTACACCACTCCTGTACTTCTTGGAGTATGTGTGTTTCCCATAGGTATCAATAGGAAAATATTCACTTGAGCAGGGTACAAACTGACAGATTTGTTCTGTCAACTCAAAGCCCTTGTAGAGAAAAGTTCCATTAAAAAAGCAATAAATCATGACAAATTGCGCCTCGCCTGGCCTTTCATAAGACAGCGACAGTCTCTCATGAACTTGTCAGCTGATTGGAATAACGTTCTAATGTTTATCGTTCCCCTTATAACAGCAAAATTCAAACAAAAATATCTCAAATTTACATTTTTCTGGGTGGAAGGGTAATTAAATTACAGGGGAATTTTATACCCCCTCCCCCCTGCCAGGTACTGCCTGAAATAAACACCAGTAGTTAAGCCCTATGTTCCTTCTCCCACCTCACCACTTCTTTCTGATTTTGCACCCTGGTAGTAGAAATATATCGTATATCTAAATTTAGCGGAATGAGGATTTTTTTCTGAAGAGCAACGCAGATGAAGAAATACGGATGGTAGTTTCAGAAATAAATTGCGATATGTAAGGTGTAATTTTAATTATTGTTTTGCTGTGTTATTTACCTCTGTGTGCAATTTTATAGTGACGTTGTGAATGTTGAGTTGTTCTTTATTCTGTATGCCAGGACATATGGTAGTAGATTTCATAATCTTGAGAGGTTTCCATTTAGATACCTGTATCTTGTTAGATCAGTGTTGTTATGGAGATTCTTCTGTATCACAATCACCATTACCCCACAGCAGCTATATCCGGTATTTATTCGTGATGATTTAGGTAACAGTTAGCTGCCTCTATGATTTATTGGTGTGTAACAGGTTTTCAGGGTTGAGTAGCGGTGAGTTTGCATGGGTTCGAATCCTAGGATCTGCAGTCCTGAAAAACGTTTCCGTGGTTTCCCCATTTTATCGTTAATTAACATTAATTAATGCCACTGCATACCTAATCTTATTCCTTTCCCTTGGAGTTGTTAGTGCAACATTAAGCTGCTACCAGGAATGGAAGAACAATCTTCAGGAATAAATTCTGGCTGTTGTAACTAAAATGTAGTTGCTTAAAAGTAAACCCATTAACAGATTATTAGAATAACCTGTGATGGCCCGAACAAGTAAACACGGCACACTTCAGTATTGATCATAGTTACCTGAATAGGTATGTGTTTACGTAGAAACCTGTTCCCTGGCAATGCATAAGAATCAACTCAGTTTGCCAGAGGAACGAAGCTTGTAGGAGAAATTTTAGTATTCATTGTTAGTGCAGTATGTTTACATTTCCAGTAAAATATCACAGAGTGACTAACGAACACTGCTGTTGGGTGAAATGAATTCACTGAGGCACCACTCAAGGTATTCAACATAGACAATTTTCGTACCACCTGGGGAACAATAAAAACTGCTTAACATTTAAACCAATTGTTTGACATGGAACTCCCTACAAGGGGCACTCTGGTAAACACCACTCGGTTGTGTCATTAGACATGGCATGCATAGAAAAATTAAGAAAGGACACTTAAGTAAAGGTTGGTGGCATTGTTCGGTGAAATTAGCTGATAGCAGTATTGTATAAATTTTTGCCTTCAGTTCAACAGAATTTTCTTCATTTTCCATTTCCAGTCTTCTGGGTAGAAATGTGAATCAAGAACCTCCTCAGTTTTTTTCTCTCCACCACTCCTTCCCTTCCTCGAATATTTTTCTTACTTTTACTCCACTCTTTTCTGTACTCTCTTTCACCATATCCATTCACCCCTCTCTGGGCATTCGTCGATGTCTTTCTCCTATGACTTTCTCTGTAAATACTTACTGTGGAGCTATATCCTCTTCCATTCTTATCATGTGTCCATACCATTTCAGCTTATGTGTCTCTATCTTGCCTTTCAGTTCAGGGAATCCAATTCACTCCCTCATTTCTATGTTTCTAGGGGCCGATGACCTTCGATGTTAGGCCCCTTAAAACAACAAACATCATCATCATCAGCGTCATTTCTATGTTTCTGACTTTATCCCTTTATGCCCTCCCTGTTATTTCTCTAAGGAATTTCATCTTGGCCTCTTGCATTCTGCGTTCATCTTGTTTTGTTGTTGTCCATATGCCTGATGCATATGTCAAATTTTTTGTGTAATACATAGGGTGAAAAATTTTCTTTATTCCATTGGACATCCCAGTTACAGACTATATATCTCACACATTGGTAAAACGCATTGGCTTGTTGAATTCTCTTTCCAATTTCATAACTTATTTTCCCATCTTCTGCAACTATTCTCCCCGAATACTTGAAGCTTTCCACAACTGCTAATGGTCTTCCAATTATTTCAATATTCCCACATCCTTCTCTATTACCTGTCGTGACCACTACTATCATACACTTTTCCCCACCTATTTTCATTCCATATTCCTCCATCTCCTGATTCCATACAGTATCTTGTTCTTGTGCTTCCATTTCAACTTCTTCACATATTACTGTCTCATCTGCAAAGAGTGAGGCCTTTGCCTCCTTGGTTCCCATTTTTTGTTCTATACTTTTGTGAATTTCATCCATGACTGTAATGAAGATTGGAGGGGATAATACACATCCTTTTTGAAGTCCTGTTTCTACTTTGAACCAGTTTGTTTGTCCTATCATAGTATTCATACTACTTACTCACTTTTCATTCATGGCTTTTGTAATTGGCTCTTCACCTCTGCCTGTCTTCTTTTTTATCAATGCATCCGAGACCACTTGCCATGTTAACCTGACATATGCCTTCTCAGTATCGATAAATATCATCACTGAATCCAGCCTAAATTCCCATCTGTTCTCCATCACGTTCTTTGGGATCAACAGATTGACAAATGTAAAAATTATGTTTACACTGAGTAAGGAGTATGACGCCGTATGGAAGTGAAACACAGATATTAACTGGTGCCAAGAAAAACAGAGTTGAAGCCTTCTAAAGGCCGTGTTATCAGAAGTTCTTAAAGGTCAGACTGATAGAACATGTCTCAAATAAAGTGATAGTGAATCCGCTTGGTGAGAGGAGAATGTTTTGAGAGAATTTGATCCTGGAAAGGAAAATTTTGATAGAACATATCTCAAAGAACTGTGAACTTGTTCAGTTAGTTTTGAAGCTGATTGCAAAGGATAAAAATGGTATGAAGATTCCGGGATATGCGCCTGGGTGATCAGAGTGATATGCAAGCCCTATGGTCACTGAATTTTCCAAAAGTTTTGTGCGTTGGATTTTTAACAATAAAGGTCATCTTGTTGCGGTTTCACTTCCATATAAAGCTGTATGTTATATAGCTATTAATACGATATAAGGTGTCATGTAATACTAGGTGTCGTTTGACTATGATCTTGATATCGACAGATATGTTAACTTGTATTTCCTATGGAAGAGATCAGTGTTTTAGAAGTCATGTAAAACTGGAGGTCCTTCACTTTGATCGACGTATCAGTCATAGAAAACTTTGAGGTCCTATAGGTATGATCACAATATCAACAGTCCTGTAAAATTTTGGGTTTTTCAGTGTGGTCATAATATTAATGGTCATGTAAAATTACAAGGTTGCTGCTTAGTCTGTTGACAGACACAAAATATCAATGACATCAATAAGGTAATATAATTTTCTGGTTTATGTTTCAGTGTGAGGTCATTGGAAGTAATCAACAAGTGCAGTACCTTCTAACTACTTCAGTTTGCAGTGCAAAATGGACCTCGAAGCAAAGATCAAAGAGGAACCAGCCTGGCTTGAAGGAACAACAACTGCATCACTTGTAAGTCTCATTCCAGATAACTTTATAGAGGTCAGAAATTAACCCTTAAAAACTGAATAAGTTTGGCAGGGGCATAATGTTTTATGTGCTTCCTCAGTATTATCACCAATGGTCACCACTTGCTGCATGAGCATCTATGCATAGTACCGGGCGAGTTGGCCATGCGCGTAGAGGCGCGCGGCTGTGAGCTTGCATCCGGGAGATAGTAGGTTCGAATCCCACTATCGGCAGTCCTGAAGATGGTTTTCCGTGGTTTCCCATTTTCACACCAGGCAAATGCTGGGGCTGTACCTTAATTAAGGCCACGGCCGTTTCCTTCCAACTCCTAGGCCTTTCCTATCCCATCGTCGCCATAAGACCTATCTGTGTCGGTGCGATGTAAAGCCCCTAGCAAAAAAAAATCTATGCATAGTACGCATCTGTTTTGTTTCTTTGTCTCCGATTACACCACAAACAAAGTGCTACACAAAGCTGCCAACTCTTAGGAAGTTAAGGTTGGGGTTGGATTAGTCTGTACCTTTTACTGTCAGTATCAAAATTATTTTGGTTTAGGGGTTGCACATCTTCTATTTTCCCCTCTGATTGTAATAGAGGATGAATGGCCGTTGTATTTTCTTTGAACCAAATCTTCCAACACTACTGCACCACCATTACCACCACATGTTAAAAATAATGACTCCTATTGTAATTAGTGTAGAAGAAGTTAAATGACAAATCTTTCATCAAGCTTTTGAGACTGGATTCTCCAGTCTGCTAAACAAAAAGTCAACACGGGTGTGATTATTCTGCATTACCCTCATATCCACAATGTGCTGGAATATGTGTGTGTTCAATGAAGAGCAGATTGGCCTATGGCATATGAGGGATAAAATAGCTCAAAATCTGAATGTATGTTCTTTCGAAGTAAGTATTTTGCACAGATGTTGAATTAATTTAGAAAGGCAGAATTGTGCTTATCTCATTTTGTTCCTCAAATACAGGTCAGGTTCTATGTTATATAGAGATCCATATCTATGGGCTCTAGAATGCACAATTTCTGAGAATAATATCTTTAATATGACCCTTCTTAGTGCGCTGTGACACTTCAAGGCCTCAAGGCACATTAAACAAAAAAATTTTCTTTCCTCATTGTATTTATTTCCCGCTCCTTCTTGTGCATCCTTTTCATCCATTCCTTAGTTCGGCTACTGGGGTTAAGTTGGTTTTTTCTGGAACATCATACTTTAATTCACTTTAATTAGTAAGCTAACTTATATTAGAACATAAGCTTTTGATCACAGTCCTTCCCCCCGTTTGGTGCCGACAAGGTTTAATGATTCAAAGTGAGTATTTAAGTGTCTCGTAGTAGATCATAAAAGATCTTCTGAAACTGCAGATGTACACTTCATCACTGCTGACTCTCCACTGACAGTGTTCTCATCCCCACAGTTCTTCACAGAGCACTACATAACATGTTTGTAGTAGTGAAATATTTCATTTCTAGTTGCTTTGACTTTCGGCAACAGCACATCTTTTGCTGGTATATGACTGTGATAAGCCTGCTTCTTTCATGTTTATTTTTTTATTTTACACTTGGAAGCATTGAAATATGCTGTTTGATACAAAACTGTCTTAATGCTTTATGTAGCCCCTGTGATCTCAGCAAAACCAGACTAGAGAATGTGATTCCATTCTTTCAAGTTATTTTAATCTGTTTATAAACAAACTGTATGCTGAGAACAAAAAAATATTTAAAACTGTTGTAACACTTCTGATTGGTTCAAACAACTTTAAAGATTCGATTGATATAATGGTACATATGAAAATAGTTCATACAATTTAGTGTTTGTGCCTATGGCTGCTTTCTTCAAAATTCTGTGTGAGATGGCCCCAATTCTATCCCTGGTAGTATATCTTCTGATATGGCTAGAAGATGTTTCTTATTTTATATTTTGTTCTCAGTCTCATCCTCTCTCTGACATGAGGAGTGAGCAAGAATAGTAACACCATTTTCAGTACAGCCTTTGGTTGTAACAATCCTCTGCTGGTAGAAATCTTCCTTAAACATGAATGAAATTCTGAAAGTAACTTTAATACTGGAAATTAATGAATTAACATGCTCATTTCTTGGTGACTCTTTTTGTAGATGAGTGTTATGAGCATACTTAATATATGTTATTTTCCACAGGAAAATTTTGAACATGTATCAGAAGTGATAGCTGTGAAAGAAGAAGTAAAATCAGAGTTAACGGAGCCAGGGTCATCACAGGATAACCCTCTTGAGGTAATGTACATCATTTCATAAGCCATTGTCAGTTAATGGAAATGGTTAGAAAATTGTTCAACAGATACCAGGGTTTGATCCTTCATTTCATTGTACATGATTGATAGTCCTACAGAAACTGTATTTTTTTTATGAGATTGACTGTTGACTTACCTGATTTTTACTTTTCCTTCAAGTTGTTCCACAATTTTGCTTTATGAATTGTGCAGCTGTTAGGATTATTCCAAAGACCTGTACTTTATATCACTTGGGAGCTGGTATCATTCCTACTTTTACTTTTGAATTTGTAAATAGTTTCGAACACAAAGTAGCTATTACATTCATCGTCTTGTTACTGTTACAGGATATTTTATTAGTTGTTTCCAAATGATTCACCTTTGTTATCTTATTGATTATATTACTTATTGATTTCTAGATAATACAGTAATTTGTGATGCAAGTTGCAGGTGATATGCTTGTTTACTGTGAGCATTCGCTTATATACAACACACATTGTAGCCATCTCGTTGCAAGTGAAATATATTCTCATACTTCCTAATGTGGTCAATGGTGTTACTTGTCCATTGTGACATATAATATTACTTATACATGCAATGGAAGAAATAAGCCATTCAGGAGTTTTGTTACCTTTCTCTTTCATACTTCGTAAGGGATAGTGTTTGTGAATAGGCCTTGTAAGTTCACTGTTACTCACCTGAACATTCGTTACATGAATGAATTTGTCATTACCATGATACACATTTGATCACTGTCATCGTCCACTTCATAGTATACATGCCTTCTTCTTTCAGTATGACTATGTTGCTATGGGGTATTTCATTGCCCTTTTATTGAGGTATTCGTGTCACCACCTCTTCCACAAGTTCTGGGTTAGCTATTGAAAATATAGCCTTGTGGACAAGGTTGTAATGGGAGAGGAAGTATAATCATAATCAGAGAGTGTAGTAATTGGCTCTCCTATACGGAAATGGGATGTAGTTAGTTAAGAAGTGTCAAAAGGGTTATCATTTAGCTTTCGTGAGAGGATGTGTTGTAAGAATGGTCCATTCTTTGTTGGTGAAGCGATAAGAATCCGTCACTCATCTGAGGTATTATATCTGACTCTTGACAGCTGCTTCCCAGATTCCACCAATGTGTGGTACTGTAGAAGTGATGAAATGTCACGTCATTCCCATGCCTGCAGTTGTATGAAAAGTTAGTTTTCTGGGGGTTGTTTTGCCAAAAGGCCTTGATTTTTATAGCTGCTCTGAAGAAGTTTGTGCAGTTATTGCTATAAATGTTCAGGGGTTGACCTCTATGAGAAATAAGTCAATAAAGTGCATAGGGAAATGTTGTTGTGGTGAGATCAGGTATCATGTCTATGTAGACAGCCTTGGTAGCTAGGCATTCTGGTCTTGTTCGATTTCACACGATTTTTTACTAGAATTGGGCCAGAATAGTCTATGCTAGTTTTATGGAATTGGTATGTTGGGGCTACAGGCACCTTTTGTGTATTTCGCATGAATTGTTCTGAGGTATCTGCATTCAACTTAGAACACTTGAGACGTGTATGAGTGTGGCTCCTTTCCGTCCTCCTTGCTGATGGAATCCTAAACTTCTCTCTCAGAGACTTGGGTGCCAGGATGAAGTAGTCGAGGTGTTCCGCCATCATAATTATATTTGTGAGATAATGCAGAATTTCTAATGTTTCTTCTTCACTGGTATTGGAGTATTGTGCAGTTTTCCACTCACAAGAAGATGGCATTCTTGATCTATGTTTGGATTCATAGTCTGTGTGTGAGTTGATAGTTTCCTACACAACTTTAATCTAACATTTGTATATAAGGTTCAACCCTGATACGAATAGTGGACATCAGTTTGACTCCGTGGGTTGTTTACGACAATCTCAGATAATTATATGTTACAAATTTCATGATTGGTACATAATGAAATGTACATTAATTAACCAGTGTTACAAAAGTTTATTGAAATCCTTGTGTTTAATACACGTTGGGTTCTTAAAATTAAGATATACATCTTGTCATACTAAGCTAATGGGACATGTTTTGCCCATTGTATGGGCATGATCAGCCATGATCTCATGTCTAAGGGATAAAAATCAGGATCCTGATTACTCTAGTCAAAGTGTTACATAGAGGAACATGTGTTATAAAAGTGAGGAAACTTGTTGTGAGTTCACAAACAAAAATTTACTGAATTAAGACACGTCTAAAAAGTATTTGGTGAGAGGATGTATATGTTATAAGAGTGGTCCATTCTTTGTTGGTGAAGCGATAATAATCCATCACTCTTCTGAGCTGATATATCAGACTCTTGACAGCTGCTTTCCAGATTCCACCAAAGTGTGGTGCTGCAGGAGGGATGAAATGCCATGTCAGTCCCATGCCTGCAGTTGTGTGAAGAGTTGGTTTTCTGAGGGTTGGTTTGCGAGAAAGGTCTTGATTTCTTTGGCTGCTCTGAAGATATTTGTGCGATTATCACTGTAAATGTTCAGCCAACAGCGCATAAGCTCAATGTTCCGTCCATCTCCTCTCTTCCACCACACCCCCTTCCCTCGATACCATACAGATACGAGAAGTGCAAGTGTCGTGCCTTCTGATGCTGCTAAGGCAACTAGATCACACCAGAAAGGTCGACGGGGTAAGTAATTGAATACACAGCATTTTTGTCAGATATAACCCTTTCTTCTCTAATCTTAAAAATCCTTCTACCCTCCTCTCATTACAGATTCTTTGTCACACATCCCTCAATAGCAGATTTCAACATTGAAGCTGTAGCCAACTTCAAGCACGAGCGTCCCCATTTGACTAATATGACAAGAGGAGGCTATCACATCGGCACACGGCAACACACAGTCGTGAACCTTTTTTCACTTCTTCAACAAAAATAAGAAGATTGTGCCCTCACCATACAAATACGGGCTTAACAGGGTGTCCACCCGTATGGAAAACTGGAAGCCGGGGAATGTCGGAGAATTCGATAAATAGAGGGAAAACCAGGAAACTTCAGGGAATTCGGAAAATTTCAGGAAATTCATTCTTCTGCCAGATATTTGTTACTAGAAGCACATTTTTTCAGTTTTCATCACATTAATCTTGGGCATGTCTTTTATACCAAGAATAAATTGTAAAGAAACAATTTACATTTTGTAAATGTGTAATGCTACTGCCTTGTGAGGAATGACAGACTTGGCAAAGGGGGACGTGGGGTCTGTGCTTTTGTCTCTTCACGCTTGAAACTTCAAATTATCTGCCAGTCGCCTCAACAGTATGAGCAAAACCTGAGTACATATTAATAGAGATACAGGTCTCTACTCTGAAATGCTTAGTAGGTGCTCTATACGAGCCACCTAAATCTCGCCCTCTGAATGACTTAGGGACTGATCCTTACAGACTGTTACCTCTCTACGAACATCTTATAATGATGGAACACTTCAATACAAACCTTCTAGATACACATTATTCCGAAACCACCCATCTATTGAATACGTTTCCGGCATGCGGTATGGTGATCCTCCCGCTTTCTCCCACTCACCTCACTAAAACTTCACACACACTACTGGACCCAATAGTAACGAACAAGCCTGACACAGTATTACATCACGGCCAGACATCTCCTCCTAGACTGTCAGCCCATGACATTATCTTTATGTCTTATGCACTGCAATGTCCCATACATAAACCTAAGTACGTAACTTACAGAGACTATAGCCGTATTGGCAATGAAAAATTATTGGAAGGCCCAATTTCGATGCCGTGGCAGAAGTTAACTCGTGAAACCATCATTGGCGACATGGTCACCACATTCAATAACATGATACTACAATTTTTTGACAAGCACGCCCCTCTACGAACATCACGTGTCTGTAGAAGACTCTCCCCGTAGCTAAATGATGATATTAGAGCAATGATGGCTAAGCAGGATGCAGCTCACAGGAAATACAAACGTTACCCGACAGAGGAAAACTTTATCTATTACAAACGAATACATTATAAATAGACTCTGACAGTAAGAAACGCTCGACTACGGTATGGCCATGACCTTATAAAACCTGACATAAGACCCGTTACCTTACGGAAG
Organism: Anabrus simplex; assembly: GCF_040414725.1. Classification (NCBI taxonomy): domain Eukaryota; kingdom Metazoa; phylum Arthropoda; class Insecta; order Orthoptera; family Tettigoniidae; genus Anabrus; species Anabrus simplex. Next base: position 37,189,024 of record NC_090279.1, read on the forward strand.
TCAATCCAAAAATTTGGACTAAATAAACTGGACAAGGTAGACGATTTGGGGATTTCTCTTGATGAATTGAATAATCGCTTTGTATCCTCCCATGTTCAATTAAACGAAGAAGCGAGAGAAAATCTTTTGCGCGCAATTTACAACACGCCACCCGTAGGCAGATTTTATTGTAGTTATGTCTAACACCTGCAAGTGAAAGCGGCTATCTTGCGAATTAAAACTAAATCCATAAGGGTGGAAAATATATACATTATAATGCTAAAGAAAATTATCGTTGCTATTATTCCATTATTGGCATTCATATACAACTTCTCCCTTCAAAATATAGTATTTCTAAATGTCTGTAAAATGGCCCTGGTACAGCCCTTCCCAAAAACAAAATATTCTAGACTAAACAGTGACTACAAACCTATTAATATACTGTCTATAATAGCCAGGGGACTCAAACACATTGTGTATAATCAAATTGCGAACTATCTCAATGACCACGACATACTAGACGCACACCAGTCAGGTTTTCGACGAAATCACAGTACGTGTACTACCTTACTAAGTGTGACTGACGATGTAAGACAGGCTGTTGATGAGCAAAAACTGACAATTCTAGTATTATTGGACTTCAGCAAACCATTGCCTCTCTAGGCACAACCTACATTTAACAAGACCTTATCAATTGATTTTTAAGTTTACACAGGGGTATTGAGTACCCTTTCTGCCGGTCCTTTGTGAAAAATAATATTTTCAATTACTGGCCCAAAAATCAAAATTATGGAGGCAGGAGCATGCGCTCCCTGAAATCAAAGATTAAAACCCTAATTGGGCTAGTGGCCCAACGATGCAGAGGCTAGTCCCACACTACTGAGGTGACTAGATGGAGGACAATTTACAAGACTACAGATAGAAAATGGTTAAAAAGCATAGTCACCCCAAAAACTCGAGAGTGTATCACACTCTCTATTCCCAAATTTCAGTTAAGTACACTTGATTTACTTGAACGTTTACATGAGAAGAAAGAGAAGTTTACATTTTAGGAAATGGACTGTTACATAGTTAAAGATTGGAACCTTCCCCTCGAGTCAGCTCGCGGAGATAACTACTGAGATAGAAAACTGGTGGCCATTACCTCAGCTGATGTTCTGCCTGCTGATGGATGAGGCCCCCTTCCCCTCTTTTAGCACACACACTCAATAGCATGACGATCAGTCAGACAAGTTGCTCAAAACAGCGTCAGCTTTTATTCCCGAGAGGAAGGTTCGAGATGGCTCTGGGCTAAGACCAGACACACCCCCTCAATTTTATTGGACAATCGAAAAGTTAAAAGAAGCCTATGATTGGTAGAAAAATAAATACACAAAATTTTTATTGGCCAGAGTCCAAAGCTGGCGGGATGAGTAAGAATTGTTGAAAACCTGGAAGTATCAAAAACAAAGGTAATCCGTTCAGTTCAGAAAACCTATAAACACAACATTTCTTAAAATTTCTTGTTGTTCCCCTTTACACCAGAGTGCATAACATCAGTTTGTTAATAGAGACATCTATGGGGAGAAGTCCAAACTTCTTGAAATAGCTTTTGCCAACTGTGATACACAAAAAAAAAACAAGTGAAATCCAGTCAGTTTAAGAAATCTAAAAATAACAGATTACTCTAACACTTTAGTAGTAACATCTGTTGACCAACATGCCAACTTCCTGCACTAGTTGTTTCAATTTTTATGTGGTAGATAGCGTTCTTCAAGGCACTTCATTTAAATGCATAGGGTTGAGGTGTACCTCCTGGTACAGACGCCCTCCCCCAATATTCCTTCCCTGGGTGACACTGTAGAAATTTGCAAAAAAAAAATTATGTTGAAAAACTTCTTGCTGAATGTTCAATTTAGAAAAAAAGTTTGAAAACCAGTCTTGAAGTCTTCCTGAAGTTTTCAAAGTCCGTGATGCCTAGTTCAAGTTTGATGGCAATAGCGGCTGACACTGCCTATACCCGGGTGGTGTCCCCCAGGACCCCCCATGTACCCTCAGACATGCCTCTCCCACTACCTTGAGATGGTTAGCCATGATGGTGCCCACCACAGACAAGATATAGTAATGCTGCTCCCAGATGGGTAGGCGGTTGAGTTGTCGCACCCCAGTCCTTGCCGGAAAGGATGGAGCTTTGGCATGCTGTTCAGAAGGAGACTGGACCAGAGTGGAATGGGCCCTTACCCTACACCGGCATCGCTTGCCAGATGTTGCGACATGGCTGCTGTTGGCTTAGAGGGCACTGAAGCTGTAATTTGTTCGGTGACAGAGATTGTTTGCTGGAGATTGAGGGTCTTTATTATTTTGCAGGTTTTTATGAGGCGGGCGGCATAGCGGATGAGTGTGTGTCTGTTTTCCAGGGTTTGGAGACTGGGGCTAGGTTATGGCCACTAGGCCATGGACAAACAGAAACCCTTATTGGAGGTGAAGGTTGTACAAATCTAATTGCAATACATGATATGAATTTCTTACGATCGGGGCAGAAAGCCTCCATATTTCAAAATAAGTTACCTAATTAATTTTATGATTTAAGATGATTACTGTAAGGAATATAACCTTTGCTTACTGCCAAGCTTTAGTGGCCTATGTACTAAAACAAGGAATTTTTTACTGGTTTCACCTGAGAAAGGTGAACCCTAAATATCCTCTCATTGGCTGGGTTGCTGACCAATAAGGTGACAGTGGGTTAAGAAATCGAAAACAATACATGGCCCACGAAGTCTGGGAGCAAGCTTGCCCACAGGTACAATTTTTTTTACCATAACCTGTTCTCCAACTTTTAAATTGGTAGGCCTCCGTCCACGATCATATTCCTCTCTAACTTTTTCATGAGAAGCGTTAAAGTTACTCTTAGCCTTCTTCCATAGATCTCTAATATAATTGGGATCTATTGGCACTGGTAACATGTCATTAAGTGACCATATATTAGACAGCGGAATGTGGGAACAAATTTAAACATGAGGGTGATTATTACCTTAAACTAAGCTGGTCGCCTCATGTGCTCAGTAATATACTCTCCATAATGCAATATTCGTTGCTACTTCCTCAGTGTTCATAAATATGAGCTATCATCCCATTCTGTCACTTAACAAGGCTAGACTATTTCTTAAATAGAGCATCCTGTGGCATTAAAGCCTATCATTAACACTCGGTCATTAAATCCACGTTCATTACTTTTAACATAACTTACTTTTATATCATAAGTTTAGTTCCTATTGTACATGAATAACATTTGGGTGACAGTTGATATTTCATTGATGAAATGATGCAAGATGAGGTGTCATTATATAAAATATTCACAAAGGAATGCATCATATCCATCCCAGTTAGTCTTTTAGGTTCTAAGTTAAACAAATTGGTCTATAATTTTTAACACTTTATTGTTAGTGCACTACGCTGTTAGTGGCATTCAAATAATTGAATACTTACAACATATTTCAACTGATAGAAGTGCACTCAAGTTCATAAAACAGAACACCTTTAAAGACTAGAGATAGGAAATTCATATTCACATGACATGTTCATTAGTATGTTCTGCAGAAAGGATTAGCATTTCAGTCACCCAGGTATGACATGTGCCCTGTTGCTTAGTAGGCACTTTGTCCTCGAGGGGCACTGATAACTTGTTCCACGTGTGATGGGATCAATGCGTACAAGGCGCAAATGGCATCCTGGGGGATAGCCATCATCTGGTTCCACAGTTCATCTTTGGTGGTTGGCAGCGCCGCACCCGTCCTTTCACCATATCCCACACATTTTCGATTAGCGACAAGTCCGATGATCAGGTGGGCCAGGGCAACAGCCTGACATCCTGTGACAACAAGAGGGCACGTGTTCGTGCAGCAACATGTGGTCGCGCATTGTCATGTTGAAATATGCTTTCTGGGGTGTCGTGCAGAAAGGGTATGGCTACGGGTCGCAGGATATCTTTCTCGTAGGTCAAACTTTTAACAGTGACCTGGACATGCACCAGCTGTGATTCATGTTTGTACCCTATAGCACCCCACACCATAAAGCCTTGAGTTGGCTCTGTATGTCTTGTGTGAATGGAGTCAGTGTGATGCCTCCCCCCTGTCTGCGGCGAACGAGAATGCGGCCATCATTTATAAACGAACAGAACCTGGATTCATCCGAAAAAACTGTCTGCTGCCATTCCTGCCCCCAGTGACGTCGTTCCATACATCATCACTGTCTAGAATGTTTATGCACATTATTCAAAGGTAGGCGGAGAACTGGACGACGCGTCGGTAACCCAGATCGTAATCAACGGGGACGGATTTTCATTCCTGATAGTGTACAATGTGTTACACTGTACCACTGTTGCGCCATAGCCGAGGAGGATGCCAATCTGTGCTGCAATGCCATCGTGATGAGGTGTCGATCTTCTCGGGATGGGTCTGGTTGGTGTGACCGGACCCACCTCGTAGTTATCTACGACCTTCTATGAACGTTCTGTACACATCCGCTGCACTGCTGACACACTCCTTCGCACATGAGCTGCAATTTCCCAGATAGATGTATCACGTTCTCTCATGCCCATAATTCGCCTTCATTCAAAGTGACTAATCTGACAGTACTTTTCTTGCATACGTCTGCGAGGCATCATGCATCTCTGCTCAAGTCACACTGATCCATTACCTTTGCTTTATAGTGACAACGAGAGCCGCAAGCACAATTACCATTCCGTGGTTATGCGCAGGGATATCGACATTGGACCTTGAACCTGAGGATCGACATGTTTCAAATGCTAATCGTTTCTTCAGAACATACTAATGCACATGTCCTGTGAATATGAACATCCTATTCCTAGTTTTTCAAGGTGCTCTGGATTTTATGGACATGAGTGTATTTCAATCATTCACAAAATTTACCAACACCAATTAGTAGATGAGAAGTGCTAAGAATCTGTAACAACACAAAATAATAGAAAATATTATTTCAAGAATGAAGTTCTTCTGAAAAGGAAAATAATATTTAAAAAAGGTTCTCAACATTTTATGATGGAAGTTGATTAAGTCCTGGCTGGCAACGTCTCACGATTGGTCCCTTTAGCACCCTTTAGGGTGTGGTGGGATCTCCTCTTTTAGTGGCACATTCTGGGAGGAACATCCTTTGCAACGTGCACCATGATGAAAGTAGAGATTCCTCTTACAAGCAGCATGATGATTCCCTTTTTTCTTGTCTTGCAGGCTTCTTGTAACAGTAGGCTTCCTCACACACACACACACACACACACACACACACACACACACACACACACACACACACACACACACACACACACATATACTGAAACTAAAATGGCACATTAATATGTGTTCCAACCATGCCTATATAAATGTCAGTCGACACGTAACTTGCGGGTTCAGATGATTTGCACACCACACGTGTTCTGGAATTAATATTGTAGTGGTTATGTCGTGCAGAAGACGAAATAATGTGTTCCCTTTGTAAGACATCATGGCTAATAAACGGCGTTTGGCATAGAATATCTTGTAGAATTGTAGTGGGAAAGCGAAGTGAAGTTGTGCTCTAAAGTAAAGTAGTATGAAAGCAGTAGAGCAAAATCTGAATAAGTTGAGCATCGATTACACACTGCCTTTATCCGCCCTCTGTCTAGAAGGTGTGATTAGTTGGAAACCAATCATACATTTCTTCACGTCTTCTTAAAGTATCATGGTACAAAACTGGTCTTGTGAAGAATTCTGAAAACTTGCCGGGCGGTGTTAGCCTTGAAAATGTTAACTGTTCATATCTGTCGCATGCTAACCTCCTGACCAATAAGAAAATAGGGATGGGTCGCCACACGACCATGCAGCTATGAGCTTAAAGGCGAATTTCTCCAAGGTAATCAGATCCTGGACTTCACCAGAGCTGTTATAAATGACCCACTGACCGAATTAAATTACGCTTTTGTGGCAATCTCAATTTTAACTCCAATTATGCCATTTTAGGATACAGTGTGTTGTAGATGAAAGATTTCTTTCCACAGTATATACTGCTGTATAAATTATACAGAAGTATTAAAAGTGTATTATTTTGATATATTGATGCCTTCTTGAATTAGTAAAATTGGTTTGTAGAAATCCTGTGTGTGGTGTGAAAACTGTATTTTCAGTATAAAGTGTTGTGTAGAACTTTAAGGTGAAATTATCTGTAGATTTGTACAGTGCTTATGTAGTGTCATTCTACATTATTAACAGTTAACTTCTCTGAGATGCCCAGCTATCTTTTAGCTGTTAATGTTAATACTATAATTGGTTTTACAGTAAAATAATGATAATCATTACATTTACTATTTAATTGATATTTCACCCATGTGTCATTGAAATGTGTTTGATCCAACCCAGTCTCCTCATTTCGGTGATAAATTGACCCGTGAGTATTTCTCTATGCCCAGGTACCTTTGATCCATGATTCCCGTTTACAATATATACCCTGCAATTTACTAGTATTTTCGTACACTTCTCTGAGTATTAGCTTCCAAATATTCCATGCGATAATTCTGGACGTCGGTTTATCTTCACATAAATTTGTACTTTGTTTCTTAATATGGATAGATCTGTGTTGATGTAGGACAGTCAAAGTTCATAGAACTATTGTGATAAACCTTTTTCTTGATTGTTGTCTCTTTTCCTTTGTCCCTCCGTGAGAGACATTGCTTGTTGTATCGTGTGGTACCGAATGTTCTCATTGTCAAGAAATGTTAGTTGAAGTGAATTGTTCTACTCTAACTGAAGTTCTGTTAGGTTCAACTTGCATTAGCTTGATCACCTCAAGAATCATGTCTTTGGCTGTTCTTCTGAGCAGGAGATCTTTCATGGGGTTACTTCGGAATGTGTTGCAAGAATATAAGCATAAATTTGGAAGCATTGTCTATCGTAATTACAATGCCGATAGGCTTGATAAGTCTCTTAAAGGGATTCTTGGTGAAGGGCATACATAGAAGCTGCGAAGAAGTAAGGGCTACCTCGATCCTAGATCCGAAGAGCATACGTAGGCAGCCCATCTTGACTTCAAGGGAGGAAAGCATTTTCTGCATAGAATTTTGGGATTCTACTTTACTCTTTACTTTTCCAAAGTAACCCCATGTATCGTAAAATTTTGGACATGTATATGAAAACTTATGTCCAAATGTGCATGTACATCTGGGGAACTGTGAAGGCTGAATTTCTAAAATAAAAACTTACCTTTTAACGTATTGTTTGAAATTACATATTCATATACTCTCACAGTAAGTATTGGAAGAGAAGGAATTCAAGCAATTGCTTCCTTGTTGTACTGAATAACTGGCCATGTAGCTCTAGGTCTGCATTTATAAGATGCTGGGCTCGAAGCCACTGTCGACAGCCCTGAAGTGCATGTTTCACATTTTCACAGCAAACAAATGGTGCGAATGTACCTTAATTAAGGCCACAATTGCTTCCTTCTCATTCCTAGCCATTTTTAGCTCATCATCGCCATATGACCTATCTGTGTCGGTGTGAAAGAGAAATGGTAGAAATCATCAAATAAACAATATGCCGTAGGTTATGTTCAATTAACTTTCATTAATATGGCTTAAATTTATGATTATAACTGGCCACTGTTCTTTGACTGATAATTACATTCAAACTATTCACCTTTTTGTCTCTTTGATAAATCAAGGAAACTAAATTTTATGTACATATTCAATGAATATTTACATTCTCATAAGTTCCATAGATTCATACTTTAGGAATATTTGTTGCTTCGGTTAAACTATTGTAGTTAGGATACATCTAAATGTGGCTTAGAATTATTGTAGAATAGTTATTTTATTAGTAAATATCATTCTTGCTTCATTATTACTTAATCTTTTCATTCTATTGTTCCTGTTAACCTGTTGCAATTTGGATAATGTAAGTCCGGTTTAGAATTGAAGTGTAGCTATGTAATTAGATTTTAAGTTGCTCGCTTTGGAAAGGCCAGAAATCTCATGACATCAAAGATGTCTGTGAACTTATCTGCCAGGTTACATCCAGCAGGAATGGTGTTGATTTCATTGTGTGCGCAAGCATGCAAGATTGAGTTGCTGAGGTTCAGCGCTATACCGACAGCCTTATGTGAATTACATTCGACGTTGCATCCTCTCGAACTTGTGTTTTCTATGTCACAATCTGGCTGTGACGACCTGGATAAGGAAGAGCATTGGCAGGAGCTGCGAGGTAATGTTGCAACGTATCCTGAAGATGAGTTTCCACTTCTCTGTGATGACCTTAATGCGCATGATGGTCACTAAGAATTTTTATAGCTGCCATGGTGGTAATACTTTCGGTACCTGATATGATGATGGAACTCATATTTGAGGTTTCACTTGTGGTGACTGCAGCAAGCAAATTGACCTTATAGTTGTTCAGCACCGTGATCTACGACGAAGAAAGAATGTGAATGTCATATCATCTGACTGTATTCCACCTCTGCGTAAGGTAGGCATAGCGGATTTAAGGACCTCTATGCCCTCGAGAACATCAAGTGGTGGAAGCTTAAAGACTAGAAGGAGACCCTAGCAACAACAGCAATTTTCCTCTTGTTGATCTTAATGCATTTGACAACATGTAGACACATTCTACAGATCTTTCACTGCAACCGTCACAGTAAACTTGGGTATGATATAACCTAGTTCCTCTTGTATTGAATATCTAACGTTCCTATGGATGATTGCTGTCCAAGAAGAGTTGTAGGATAAGACGAAGGCATACTGTATATAAATTGGCTTTCAAAAAAGACTCCAGAACGCAGGGAAGGAATTGTCTTTGAGGAACCTGTGGCTAAGAAATCTGTCGCTGAATCGAGACGCACTCACGGTAATGACCTGTGTACAAGGTGTCTGAGAACTATACTGACAGAGAAATCAGGGATGCTCTTCGTGGAATGTTGAGAATGATGGTGCAGTCAGATTCTCGGGGAAATGTTTCCTTTTGAGGAAATTTAAGTGACCTTGTTACTTCCGGTCATGCAGTTCAGATTGATGAACTTGCTCTATTTGCTATGTCAGAGAGTCAGCCGCTGTGCGTCAGAAAAGAGAAGGCAGGGTAAGTGAAATTTGGAGAAATAGGTAATTCTCGATGCGAATGCACAAGTTTCTCGTTCTTTTCGCATAGTCGCTTCCAAACTCCCGTAGGCACTGTACAGTTTGTTCTACACGAATTGACTACTATGTGAACCCTATAGAAGGAGAAGACATCTTGTAACAAGAATACAGGCAGCTTTCCAAACCGTTCGCCACACACTACACATCCTGAACATAGTCCATAGTCACTCACTACTACGCCATAGTGAACTATACACCAAAGTAGGAGGGGGCCTTATTGAACATACACTGTAATCAAATCACTCGGCGTGTTGATTCCTTCGTTCAGTATTTCATTGAGTTTACAGTATTATGAGGGAAGGAATACACAATCTTCGAGCATGTTAATTAATATAGAATATTACTGCGACAAACAGACGAGAGGAGAAACAATCTGGTGCTTTCTTTGACTAACATGTGTGTCTTAAATACAGTGTGTTCTTTAACTCTGTGTGCAGTTACGGCTATTAGATAAATGGACTGTGGATATTGCCTGTTAGAGACAATCCTTTCGAAGTCGTATGAGAAAGTATTATCTCTGTCTGCTCATACACTCCACAACACCTCCCTACCCTTATCTTCCTTGAAAGGCGGCAGCAGCTCTTCAATTTCAATAGCGCACCAGGAAGTAACAATCTAACCTCATTTTCTCAAAAATATAATTTTTCGCGCCAGTCTGATTGAACGATTATTCTTAACATAATACGTAGAGCATTCTTGAATTTTTGTCGGTGTAATTATGATAAACACTGTACACCACTGAGCTCAAGGGAAGAAGAAGAGAACTGTTTTCCATCTGATGAAAATTGACACAAGTATTGAGCTCACTGTCTGCATTAGAGACAAAGATGACCAGTGATTAGAGGACAAACAAGAAATCCACAATCATTGGCAACAACATTTGTAGATATTTCCTGCATTGAATTACCACATCACCCTACTGCTGATGGTAAGTCGCATCCTATGCATCACATCAAAGGAATTGGAGGGTGCCATTAGGAGTATGATGGACCAAAAAGCGCCAGGACCGGATGACCATCCAGCAAACTTCTGGAAGGTGAGGCAGTTTAAAGAACTCATTATCAACTGGCTGACAAGCTTATTCAGTGCCAGAGTTGACTCTGGCTCTGTTCCCAGTCATTCGGCTGTAAACATCCTTGTGCCTATTTTTGAGCAAAATGACGATTCAGCAGAATGTGCAAATTACCATCCAAATTGCACCCAATTGTACATGAGAAGATCTTTTAGAGTAGCCTTCATTATTGACTGGGTGCAATCGCCGGCATGATTGCTATACAATGCATCTTCATTAAGGGTGTTGGAACAACTCATGCAATTTTCACTGCCAAAATGCTAATTGAAAAGCACTGAGAGCACCAGCCGGCAGTGTACATTGCCTTCCTTGATACTGGAATTACTTTCAGCCGTGTTACTACGGCTTGTTGCTGTGCACGGTGTTGAATGTTGACAGATTTAGAAAGGTATGAAGTAGCAATTACACAACATGGGAATGTGTATACTTCATTAGTCAGTGGGCATCGCAGCCGTCATTCGTGATGCATAGGATATGTCACCAATGGTATGATCATGTCCTTTTGCAGTACCTGACGCAGTTGACAATTTCACCTAATCCTTTGAAATTACTTTACAATATCCACTATACGGAACATTGAATGTAATACACAAAAATTTAAAACTAGAAATGCTGCTGGGATGGGTAAAATTTCTGGGCATATACGAAAGTCAGTTCTTTGAGATATTGATTAGAGTATGTATGAAACAGCTATACCTGATGAATGAATAATTAGCGTAGTAGCAATCTATGTATAGAGAAAATGTGCTAAACTTAGGGCTAGTAATTACACAATAGTCGTCTTGACTTGTGTTGCATGCAAGCTCTTGGAATGCATTCTTTCTGATTATGTTATACACATTTAAGAAATTACCAACTGGCTCGATAGAAGGTAGCTCAGATTTAGGAAACATTATTCCACTGAAGCTCATCTTGTGGATTCCAGCATGATATAGCAGATATATTAGATTCAGGAAGTCAAATGTATCACGATTGACATATCCATGGATTTTCTTACGGTAGATCTCGGGAAACTACTGACAAAAAATTAGTGCGTTCGGGATAGATAAAACAGTGGCTAAATGGGTGACTATAAAGATATGACCTAATTATAAAACATTAAAAATTCGAGAATTGAACAGATAAGATGTTACCAATTTAAAAGTTGATGACATTAGTACTTTTTATGCACCCCCTTAGCTTTCATGAGCGACTTGATTAGACTGGGCATACCCTCGAACAGTATTTTACACTGACTCTTTAAATCGTCATCATGACACCACATCTGACCGAGCTTCTCAATCAAGCCAATTTTTGTCGTTATAATTTTTTGGACTTTTCTTTGCTATTTGCTAAGGATATTCTATGGGGTTCATGTCTGGACTGTTTCTAGGCTTTGTTCTTGCATAAAAATCTTATCTTGCATAAAAATAAATTCACTTTGGCCGAATTACTCTTGCACCTGAGCTACCAAACGGGTTCTTAATACTATACTGTTCACGTCTCATAGTTCCTTCTACAATATATAATCGTCCACAGCCATACCAAGAAAATTCACTGCAGACCATCACTAAAGTTGGATGCTTCACTCAATCTGGATGGAATGCTTCTCCTTATCTTCTGACATATTGACTTGTCTCTTCTATGACAGGAAATACCGATTCGTCACTAAAGCAAACCTGAAATAAATAAAACAATTAAGCCTAGCATTAAATGCAATAAGCTGTATGGTTTAAAAGAAGAATTTCATACATTTACTGTACTGTGAGGTTACATCACTTAGATTGGGTTATAATGGAATAATGAATGGTAATTTAGGAATTACAGTAATTGTCATGGACTTGCCTGTTTCCATTCATCAGATGACCAATTCTGGAGAGTCGTGGCTCACTGGAACCTCTTTACAGCCATAGCAGGAGTAAACTTCGCTTTGCCTTGAGGTCATCTTGCTTTCATTCCAGCATTAAACAGCTCTCGCCTCAGAGTCCTGGCTAATACAAATGACCCATACTCTTCTAATTTCTTACGTAAATCCAAACTAGTAACCTTGCGGTTTTTACTGACAAATTAATCAGTTTTGCTTCCTCCTTGGGGTTGGTTTCTTCTTCTGGCCACAGTTTCCAACACGTTGTTGATATTTTGTCTTGGGCCGATGACCTTCGATGTTAGGCCCCTTAAAACAACAAGCATCATCATCATCACATTTTGTCTTCTCGTTATCTTCACATTTTAAAATTCTACTTACAGATTGCTGTGGTATTTGCAATCTAGAATCTATTTCTTGTTGTGAATGACGTTTCTCAAGAAGTAGCTCTCTGACAATGCCTTTCTTGGCGAAAGGTCTCTTCGTCTCCCCATAACCTCAAAATTTGACAGTTCTCTAGAACCACTCTTAAGAAATATCAACTGAACTCCTGAATAGTATCAATAATACATGTAATTTACAGAATGCACAGACTTAACAATAGGTCACATTATTTACTTCCAAACAGCAACAATATGCAGGTAATAAAGATAAACAACAGAACATGCTCACTAACAAAAATGACACAAAACCATGTGAATAATGAAATTACATTGTGGTTCTCACTGTAGTCACTGTATGAAAGTAATACAATAGTGTGGACCAGGATATCCCAAGTGGAAACTTTGCCTCCAAACAAGTTCAAGGATTAGGCTATACAGGTCGATAGTTTACATAAAGGTAGAAATATAACTTTTACCATTAAAATTTGGCCACGTCTGGTGTATTTCTACAAAATAGGACTCAGAGCATTAGAGTAGGTGAAGCTTTATTTGATCGTGTAACAATTATGGGATTGGGTCCCACAGGGCAGTATTATGAGACCTTTATTTTCTGATATATTAAACAATATGAATAATGAACTGAAAAAAGTGATGAGGCTCTGTGTAATAAATAAGTTTCAGGATTATGAGTAACTGAAAAAGACCTTGACAATATTGTAATATGGACATCGGGCAATGCTATATTTGTAAACATGGTGAAAAGTCAGTTTCTTTGTTTCACATATAGAAAGAGTCCTCTCCAGTTTTATTATTATATTGATGGGTGAAATTTCTTCATGGGTATCTCTGTAAGTATCTAGCTATTCATAATAAGGATATAGCTTCATTATGGTAATCATTTAAACATATTGAAAATAAAATTTACAGATCTCTTAATATGATTATGAGGTTATTTAGGGGTTGTAAAGGAAAGGGCATATAAATCTCCAGCAAAGCCACAATGAGAGTGTGAGACCATCACCAGTATTACTTGAGTAGAGAACAGGAAATGATCCACAGAAATAGCTCCATTTCTTGCGGGTGATTTCTAACAAAAGAGTTGTGTTACAGAGATATTGCAAAGTTTCAGCTGGGGAGACTTGGAGAAAGGAGACAAGTTGTTCGATTAAGCAGTATATTCTGAGATGTCATTGGAGAGATGGCTTGGAATGACATTAGTTGATGAATACATTTAAGTCATGTTCTTTAACTGTAGGAAAGGTCACAACATGAAGATAAGTTTGAATTCAAGGGGACAAATTTTGGCAAATGTTCACTTATAGGAAGATGATTTAGTGATTGAAATAATATGTTTCATATATTTCCACAATCTTTTTTCTATATAAACAACCAACAGCCCTAATTGTTGTTGTTTGATTGATTCATTGATTGATTCATTCATTGATTGGTACATTAACTGATTTATGCTCTTGGCCTTAATGTGATGTACAGAGGGGGGATGATGGATATTTCTATGCTTATGATTTAAGCATTGTCCACTTGTTGGGAAAGTGGTAGGAGTACTGTGGGATTATTTGATATTACAGTGAAGTGTTTTTGGAAAGAAAGTATATAGGAACATGGAAATGAACAAAGAGGTGACAAGTCAACTCATATGTATTAAGATGGGAACAGGGCAGTATGAATATAAGAGGATGAAGAAAATGGCTAGTCTTTGTGGAATTAGGGATCAACAGAAAGAGAAACAGAAGCAAGGAATGGTATTGGGTAATGATTCGGAGATACTGCTTACTATTATTTATTTTCCTAAAATTGTACATGTTCACATACATGGAAGTACCTCCACCCTTACATGTATGTGTACATATACTCTGCTGAATATTTACAAATATGTAGGTGATTTTAAATTTACAAATTTGCAATGTTCCTCCCTTTCTATGCTACTGTGTTTATTGCTGTCCAACAGTGTGTTCCTTTTCATGTTCTTATATCTCATCAATTGTTTGAAAAGCTGTGTAAAGGGACTCAGGTTAAAACACAGCAGGTCATTGTGCAAGTTAGGTTCCAAAAAGGGTAAACAAATTAAATAAGTAAATGCAATGTAAATTTTAACCTAATAGAAGTTGTATAGTATTATTTGAAGTAGTTGCACAAGTGGTATGTGTGTTGATTATGTTTGTAAAAGAGAAAACATTATGAGTAAGAGTTTGTAAATTCTATACATTTATTAAGGATCAGCTGTGTGCTTAATAGAAAAAAATAGCAAAAATTGTAGAATACTGTTTTTAGGAAATTGTCTTCTTCTCTGTCCTTTTAAAATTTAGTGCTTGATAATAATGTATTTTTGTGTACCATTTGCCACCAAGGTAGACACCTCTCTTGGATTTAATGGGATTTTCATTTGATTGTTCCTTTCCATTATATATTTTTTAAATGGGGGATAAATTAATTATACTCTTCTTGTGCCACTATGAAATTTATTTTCTCAGCTGTTTCTATTTTAGGCCTATATATTTTTATTCCTTACTTCTTTATTCTACTTGTCTTATTTCTTACTGACAGCCTTCCGAAGATACTAAGGAGGAAATATTCATAGAGGAACAAATTGATGAAAAGCTGTTGCCATACATCAAAGAAGAAACAAAGTACGTACACTACAAGTTTTATACAATATGGAATATGTTGTACCTATTCACTGTTCTGTTCAGTAGTGGTTGGTTTATCTCCAAAAGTGGCCATGTTCATCAGTTCAATCCTGTCTTTACAAGGTTACATTTAAACACTAATATCTGAAAATTCTATTGGTTAAAATTATCTAAAATATTCAGTAACTTTAAGGTCATATTTAATGTTCCATCATGTACTCGTAGTTTTATTCAATATATATCTACACAAAGAATCTCTGGTAAAGCTAGATATTTTTGAAGTGTATTTGTTTACAATACCTTTAAGCAACCATGAAAAAGTGTTCTTTCTTTCACTTTCTCTGCATCATTTGTTCATCACATTCTTATCATCTGAAATGCTATCTGAAACTATTGCTTCCAGATATTCTGAGTAATATTTTTATACGTTCATGCCAACAGTGACACACAGAAAAAGCTATACTTGTAGATTAGAAATTAAATCTTCTAATTCGAAATTGTTAAGTTTTATGTACATTGTAAACAATAAATATTTCAAACTAACATAATCAGTTTCATTAATCAATATAATGATGGCTCAGTTCAATAATGTGATAACTCGAAGAATGTCATTTTGAAATTATTTGGTTAGATTCCTTTTTTCTGATCATTTCTGTTCTCTTGTGTGTTAAGTCAGATTCCTCCATTTGTGGACGCCAAAGCAGATAATGTGTTGTAGAAATGAAACTTTGAGGTCAGTTATGCTACATCTTCGGTATCATAGTTTTCAAATAAAACTTGTGCATTGTTGTAAGCATAAAAAATTGTGCTATTGATTTATGTTCATTCCAGTGATGTGGTCACACTTTCTGATTCATTTTAGTGTTCGTTGTCAGTCAGGTGCTTCTAGTGTTATGATTGCAAACATACTTACACAATTAGTATTAACTAATAAAATGGACAGGTACAAGTGGAATTTTAAATTTGTTCAGGTTGCCTAAAAAAAATTCAGAATTCTTCAAGTAAGTGAATTTATTACCTCATAAAAGTAGATAAATAGGCGGTACATTATTGCTTCACGTCCGTAGGTTTACCCTCAAAGTGCCCTACACGTGACCCCCGGGTGGTGCTAAGAAAGCAATAACTGTTGCTGCTGGACCTATCTTTTTTAAGATCCTCCAGCAATAGCAGAAGTATTTCATGGAAATGGCTCTTCTCAGAGCTACCAGACAAGAAACATCGTACCTTTCATCCATGTTTTCGAGCTTAACGTAGAAAGCATCAGCAGAGCAAAATGTGACTACCTATCCAAAGTTATCCTGAATGATAATATAGATGTTGTGGGTATACATGAAATCCATACAGCCGATGAAGAAGAGTTTCCGAAAAGGGGCGTCATTAATGGTTTCACAGCTCTTGGTGCAACATATCACAGTGCGCATGGTATAGCTACTTATGTTCGTAATAATATCCAAGATGCCTCACTGCTCTTTCAAATAGACGAAGACATCCATTGTGTTACTGTGCGAGTGGCACATGTTACTATTTTTAACATTTATAAACCCCCAAACGCACAGTGGTCAGGTACCGTACTCCCGACTGCTCAACACCCTGCAGTTTATATAGGCGACTTCAACAGCCATCACGAACTATGGAAGTACTCCAATAACAATGAATGTGGAAAGAAACTCGTAGAATGGACAGAAATGAACAATCTCCACCTGATTTTTTACCCAAAAGATCTTGGTACTTTCCAATGAGCTGCATGAAATAGGGATTTCAATCCTGTGATTTGTTAGCTGCAATGAGGCAGGACAGCCCTTACATACCAGTCGTAAAGTGTTAAGGCATTTTCCCCACAGTCAACATGGCCCCATTGTAGTGGACATTGGCATCACAATTCCTGTTGTACGGTCAATACCACATGCTCGGAGGAACTTCAGAAAAACAAACTTGTCAACATTCACCACTGAACTGGATAAATGTGTTCGGTGGATTGCTCCCAAGCACAATTACAAGCGTTTCGTAGATGCAGTTATGATGGAGGCTAAGAAGAAGAGTATGTCATAGAAAAGAATACATCCCTGGTTGGAATGCAGAGACTGATGCACTCTATAACGAATATCTGCATACTGGTGATGAAGACATAGCTGATGAACATCTTTCCGGCATGGATACTACCCGGAGAGAACGGTGGATTGAAACAGTGGAGAATATCGACCTAACTCATTCCAGTAGAAGATCTTGGGGGCACCGCAGAAAACTTGGAGGAAGGACCCATTTGGTGAAGGAACAGCCTGGAGTTACTCCGGATGAAGTAACATGTCACATCGTCACAACTTCCCAAACTCTGCCGGGGTGAGTGGCTCAGACGGTTGAGGCGCTGGCCTTCTGACCCCAACTTGGCATATTCGATCCTGGCTCAGTCCGGTGGTATTTGAAGGTGCTCAAATACGTCAGCCTCGTGTCGGTAGATTTACTGGCACGTAAAAGAACTCCCGCGGGACAAAGTTCCGGCACCTCGCCGTCTCCGAAAACCGTAAAAGAATAGTTAGTGGGACGTAAAGCAAATGACATTATTATTAACTTCCCAAACTCCATCAGATAAGAAACATACCAAATACATACGGCGCCAGCTCCAAACTCTGGAATCAAGAACACCACGCACATCAAGGTATTCACAACCGCTTACGGTGCAAGACATCAATGCTGCTCTCAATGACGTTAAACCAAGTACAGCTCCAGATTTTGACGACATTCATCCAGAATTTCGCATTCATTTAGGGAAGAATGCAAGAAGTTGGCTGTTAAGGTTTTTTACCGACCTTCTACAGAACAGACAAATCCCGGCAGAATTCAAACGAACGAAAGTGATTTCCATCTTGAAACCAAGTAAGCCTGCCAATGACCCAAGCAGTTATAGACCAGTTGCCCTTCTTTTTGAGAGGCTATTCCACAACAGAATCAGCGCAACTATTTTTCAGCGTATTACAGTTGATCAAGCTGGATTCAGGCCAAATCGCAACTGCTGCGATCAAGTGCTTTCACTGACATTCCACTTGGAAGCAGGTTTCCAGAAACAACTTAAGACCTCAGCTGTATTCGTTGATCTTACAGCAGCATTTGACGCAGTCTGGAGGGAAGGATTAATTTACATGCTTCTCAGAATTGTACCCTGTAGGACCATCGTGCAGGTTATAAGCAATATGCTCGATGACAGAAGATGTCGAATGTGTATGGGAAATAGTACGAGTAGAGAAAGGAAGCTGAAAAATGGATTACCTGAAGGATCGGTACTGTCTCCCCTACTGTTCAATTTGTATATCTGATCTCCCAGAAATATCATCACAAACATTTTGTTATGCTGATATCATAACACTAGCTACTCAAATTCGAGACCTTAGTGTGACAGAAGTAGTGCTACAAAGAGACCTGATTTCACTTGAAACATACTTCAAGAAATGGCAACTGTGTCCTAACCCTAACAAAACAGAAGTGTCATGTTTTCACCTGAATAATAGCCAAGCTGGCATTAAACTTCACATACGTTTTTGTCACCAAGTACTTCGGCATAGCAGCTATCCCATATATTTAGGGATTACACTTGATCGCACACTATCTTACAAACAACATCTTATGAATCTGTCCAGAAAGCTCAAAACACGTAATATTATCCTTCAGGAATTGTATGGCTCAAATTGGGGTTCATCAGCAAAGACTTCATGATCTTCTGCTTTGGGACTGGTTTTCTCGTGTGCTGAGTACTGTGCACCAGTTTGGCTGGATAGCCCATATACAAGACTAATTGATACTCAACTGAATGCTAGCTTGCGGTTAATATCTGGTACTATCCATCCACATCCCTTTATTGGCTCCCAATTCTGTCAGGTAAAATGCCACCTGTTTTAAAAAGATGAAATGCTACCATCCGAAAGTTCAAGAAGATAGAAACGAACCCTCAACTGCCTGTTTTGGATGATATTCCTGTTCTCAAGGTAACGAGGCTCGAGTCACGACATCCATCTTTGCATGATGCTGTCGCATTGGCTGATGGGAATTTTCACCCTTTAGAAGAATGGAGAAGTCGCTGGAAATTTGCCACAGACAGTTCCTTACACAACATCTTTTCTGGTGAACATCATCTACCGCGTATGATTTGGACCACTCTGAATCGGGTGAGAACAAATCATGGTTGATGCAGGGATGCCCTTTATTAGTGGAAATATATCTCATCACCAGAGTGCGACAGATGATCCCCATATTGTAAGTGAATGTACACGACGTTCCTACACAGGTAGCCCGAGTGACTTTTTGGAACCAACAGAGGAAGCCATACAGAGGATCACTCAACTGGACATTCTGCTATAAAACATGTTTCTTGTCTGTGTACATTTGTAAATACTATATATTTGTATATATGTATCTAACTTGTTGCCCTATACTAATAATAATAATAATAATAGGTAAATAACGTAGTGATATAATATTCTTTCAAAATTGTAATTATTGTCACTCTCCTTACAAAGTACCACAAGTGTATGTCCTGTTTTAAAACATTTAATGCAGTAGTGCTTTTGAACTGTAATTGTGACATTGCTAATTAATTTTTGCTGTCACACCTTTGTTGGTTACAGTGTGAAATGATCTTTGATAATCCGTGGGAAATGATTGTATAGTCTCGGATTGGTGCTCTTAACCAAGCCCTTGTATCAGCAGGTCATGCGATGGTTAGTCGTAGCCTAAGGTTTGACTTCAAACCAGATTTGTGCTGGAAACTATGAATCCTGAATGGTTTATTTGATTTTGTGGGTGGTTAGAGTCTTCTCGGCTCTCATGTGATGCACTGACTTGTTCCTACTGTACTTTCACAACTAGTGGCAAGAAATATCAATGTCGGCCCTCAGAACTACCAAGTACCAGCTCACACTCTCTGTTTCTTTGTAATTCATGTGTAACAGGACACAGTAGGCTACGTTAGAGAACAATCTTGTATTATGACCACCAGTAAAAAATGTTGCTTATGAATCCTTTTCACACACAAAATCATATTTCTATTTTTGATGGAGTCTAAATTAGCTTTCTACTCTCTAAACATATTTTGTGCAGAGACCAGCAAAGCGACATGCATTTTATGTGTCTTCTTTTTTCTTGGCATATATGTCAGAGGACAGTCCATTGTCTATGTAGCTTAGTCCATTTTACATCATAGATTTTAGATGCTTCTGAAGGATTCAGTCGACCGGATCTTATCTGCTACTTCCCACTTTGTTTTATATCTCACCTCAGGCGCTATTGTTTCCTCACTCTCATTTCAGCAGTCTACAAATATCATGCCGCAACTTAAATGACTTCCTTTAAAAATGTCTAAACTATTTGCCATGCCAGTTGGGTATTGAATTACATAAGAAAAGATTTTAAGATTCATAAAATTTCCTAATTGCTGACTTGTGGAAATACACGTATTTCTGAGATTACCAATTAGTGATGAGATTACCTTCCATTTTTGGAGAGACACATCGTCCTGTGCTAAATAGTGATGAGGCTTACTTCCGTTTGTGTAGAGACACATGGTCCTGAACTAACCACTTACTTATGTGGCTTCCTTCCAGCTTTAGAGCGTTGAGTGTCACATGGCCCTGAGCTGACGACTTTGTGCCACTCCTGCATGGTCTTCATATTTATAGGCGTGATCGGAGTGAAAATAACAAACTGATTAATATGATCGTCTGCTGTCTATGATGTATGTGAGCAGAAATATGAATTGCAAAATTCTATTCAGGCTAGAATACACTGACGGACTCCCCTCTTGTAGGTACTCGTAGAATTTCACCGGATATTCAAACCGTCCTTCCCATTTAACACAGATATACCAATTTTTTTATTTTTTTCAGTTATAAGTTTTTCTGCACAATGCATTTATAGGAGTCACTTAAACACGAAATCCAGAAGCGTTCAGACATTCAAACTCTATTTTGTGAAAATAAGTTTTTATAGATATCGGACATAGGCATTAGGGGAGAAAAATTGAACATACAATTAACTAATTTGAATGTTAGAATGTGTAAAATATCCATTGCATTCCATTTTTGTAACAGAATATTCATCAGTCTGCATCTGGTGGCAGGGTCCGGTGTTGTGGTTCATTGACTCCAGTTAGTTCGGTCTCGGGCCATGTCTGCATGTAGTCTTCCAAATTTCAGGCCGTTGTGCACTTTATCAGTCTATGCTGTCTGGTTCGTCCCTAGCGCCTCTTTTCACCGACTTTCTGTATAATACTCTGACTTTCCCAATGTATCGTCATCTACACGCAACACATGACCAAACCAGCGCACACGCCTTTTACCAATTTTCATCTGGATCGCTGCAATGCCAAAACGTTTTCTAATAACATCATTTGAAATGTGATCTAGTCTAATTATGCCAGCCTTCCATCTAAGCAACTTCGTATCCATGATGCTTAGTTGGCGTTCTACCTCTAGAGCTGGTCAGCATTCGTTGCCGTAGAAAACGACAGGATGGATATCGATAGGTAGAACTTAGTTTAGAGATGGCCCTTCGTCCAAAGTTCGGAAGGGCGCCTGTTGTCATTCTCCACTTCAGTCAGGCTTTGTATATCCTTAAGTTGATTTCATCAGTAAGTCGGCCATAATCATAGATTGTGGAGCCAATATACTTAAATATCTCTACTCGTGCAATATCTTCAACGTCATCATGCATGGTTCCAACTTCTCGACGATGTAATGCTATGTATTCTGTCTTTTTCTTGTTGGGGCACGGGGCTTATTGCGCTAGTCGATTGTTCCAGTCTTCTGTTTGACGCTGCAGGTCTAGCTTATTCTCTTCAGCCAAATGATATCATTTGCTTTGAGAAGTGTCCATGGTATTGGACTGCGCAGGTTTGTGGTAATTTTGTCCATCACAAGAATGAGCTGCAGTGGTGATAAGCCGGGGCCTTGATGGACTCCTACAGTTATGCGGTAGTCATCAGACGCTCCTGCGGCAGCTTGAACACAACTCATTTGTTCTTTGTAGAGCAATTATACCCTCTCAGCAAGGTGCTCTGGAATGCCATGTACTTGTAGGGCTGACTGATTAGGTCATGAAGTACCCGATGGAAGGGCTTCTAAGGGTCCAGAAATTTGTGATGAAGCCTCTTATTCTTTTCACAGTGTTTCTCAAGTAATAGTCCGGCAGCATGGGTTTCTCCTATTGCGCCACAATTTTACACAAATCCAGCTTGGCTTGTTGTATGTTTGTCTAAATCGCTAATCCTTTTTTCGAAGATTTGTTCTAAGTCTCTCATTGCGAGGCTCAGAAGTATGTTCGGGCCGTGATTAGAAAAATTGGCAGGGCTTCCCCTATTTCTGAATTGATAATCCGTCGCTAGTCTGTTTGTTTTTGACCTTCTTTGATGATATGGTTGAAAAGCTTGCTTTAGCCACACTGCTGCATCCCCCCATTGAGAGAAACAAAACTCTGCTGGAAGATAATCGGGACAGATGGCTTATCTGGTTTCATTTCCTTCAGCATAGTCTGGACTTTAGTGACGTCATTTTCCTACGTTGGACCTCCAACAGCGGAGGTGATTAGGATTGGTAGATACGGAAATTCCATGATTGAAATGTTGTCAAAATAGTTCCACCAGTGTACTCGCGCTTCCCGTCTGTCCAGTAGCAAATCGCCTGTTTCCTCATTGATGCCGTAAAAACGTTGGACTTCTGACGTTTTGCGATGGCTCGATTGGACTAGCCGTTAAAAATTCCGCTCGAATTCGCGCATGTCATGTTTCACATATAGACCTGCCTACCGGTTTGATTTTGTAACGGCAAATACCTCCTTCATTTTACGAGTGGCTGCCTTGTAGGCATTCCAAAGAGCAAGAAACTCGTGCTACAGCTGCTTCTTCAACCGTACTGCATATTTAACATCTTCATTCCTTGGCCATATATCATGTTTAATCCTTCGTTGTCGTCGCCCTGACTTAATTGTTCCAGGAATAGAGCGAAAGGCGTCTTTCAGTTTAGTCCGGGTCACTTCAACTATGGTGATTTGTCTCCTTCTTCAGGGGCAACCATTTGATCGCAATTTGTATATTTCCTGTGAAGTATTGGGCTCTTGGTTACTTCATCCACAGCTGAGATGACTGGTCGTTGTTGCATCGCAAGGATTTAATAAGGGACAACTGTTATCTCTAGAACATCTTCGATATTTCACCCTCTCACAAGGATGTAGTCAATGCGAATTGGATGGGAGCCACTGTAGTACAGAGTAGATGAATATCACTCTTTTTGAACCGTGTGTTTGCGGTGATCAGTTTCTGCATAATCGCGAATTTGTTGGGCATCGTCGTTCTTTTCTCCATATCCATGAACGCCATGGACTGTTTGTTCTCCTTTCCTCGGTCCAACACGTCCATTCAGATCAGCGGCAGCGATAAGATAGTCAGCGGTCTTCTTGTCAGGCGGTGCCCAGAACGCATCTTTGGTTTCCATGCGCACGTCAGTTTGTGGAGCGTTGCGCTGAAATATTGGAATTTCCTTCTTTCCCCAATGCGGACGAGTTACATCAAGCGATTGTGAAACTTTTGCACCTCGGAGACTGAACCGTCAAATTTAGCTGATATGACAATGTCAACACCATGAGGTGTTCTTCGGTTTCTGTTGTACACCAGTTAGTAACCACACCTCTTTTCACATGACTTTTCTCCAATCCATCTTTTTTTCCGCACCTCTCAGATGCCTACAAGCCTTCTCTCAAGTGCAGTCGCGTATTCGCTACTTCACCCAGGCATAATTCAATGATGGTATACAAAATGGGGGTACTAGCATGGTTAGCCGTCACAGCCCGTGCGACGGTAACCCTGGCATACTTTTCATGCTCACTGGGCACTGCCAATGCGCGTCCCTTCCAGGGGCTGCACTAACCTTGGCTCCGATACCATGAGACATATTTCTGTAATGATGTAACGGCATTATTTTACGACCGGCTTGTCTTGAAGCATTTAAGTGTTCATGACGGAAGGTAGTAACGCAGCTGCGGACATGGAGAACAGATGCCTTTTGCAGCCACTCCTCTAGAGAAGAAACGCTACCCTCTTTTCTGCATTAACTTCCAGAAATTTAGTGTACCTCTTCCGCCATCTGGTCCCTAGTGAACGTCTCCATCTCCGCCAAAGTTGCCATTAAAGACTTTGTACATGTTTGGTACGTGAAAGCTTTTATATTTTGCTCAAGTTCATCGGCAGGCCAGCGGGGAACCCGTCTTCGTCACCTGGGAAGCGCCACGTGTTACAGCAATATAGCTGGTTGGTGTAGAATATTTATCAATGCTAAATGAAACATTATTTTACTGAAAACTAATTGTGAACCTAATAAATTACTTGTCACAGGAATCAAGTATTCACGTAAAGAAGAAGGGTTACAGACTTTTGCACCTTTGCTTGGTGTGATATGCCACAGTACGCATGACATACCATCCGGTGTCGTATTTTCTGCCCCCTGTTGTCTAGTGGTGTCAACATCAATATCTTTTTTGATGATCAAGAGATTTAGTCTGTCATATCTGGAATCAATGCCCCCCTTTCATTTGCCCACTTATTTTCTCCAAAGAGTGCAGTAAAAATACATGCTCGAGCCTCCCATTACTTTGCTTGTGAGCCAGTCATGCATTCGACTGGGCCATGTGAATTCAGTTCATACAGCATGAATTGGAATGTACCAGTCCATGTTACGATATATTTTAGCCTGCGTGATCGATTTTCCCATGTCGCAGTTGTAAGCGGATCTCACCTTTAGCCAAGAAATTTGCATTTCTCGCCCTTCTTCCGTTGAATATGTAGAACTACTCTGTGGTGGGGAGACAGGCTCAGAATTGGATGCTATCCAACTATGTTATGAATCCACTAAAAATAATCACGTTGCCAGTGATCTTTTGAAATAAATAGAATAATATTCCTTCTTTTACATAGCAGTAATATCCACTACGGTGCAATTCAACGTCTTGTCATCTCGAATTTTGGCTCAAGCCTTATTTTCATGCTCCTTCTATCCGTATTGTTAAAGTAATACTTGTAAGAATATTCAAGGGCATGATAGGTTGCGTTTGGTTTCAAAATTAGGACATTAGGACATTGTAATAAAACGCTACCACCAATGCCATATTCTGTGTTGCCTTCATAATGTCTTTAACAGCAGTGCCTTGAGGATAAAAGACAGTATCAATGCTAGCGAGAGAGCCGTCGTATACTTGTTATATTTCAGCTTTGCCAGGATTTCATCAGGATTAGTGGCTACCGTGTTAAATACAGGAATTAAGACGTAGACTGATGTAGTACATGGTAGTAAGTATGAACGTCCTTGTATAAACCTACCGTCCTATTATAGGTTGGCTATGTTTGATTGCACATCAAAGATACATGTTTCGGAAAAGCGACACAGTGACATAATAAAATGCTATAGTAATATTACAATGTACAAATACAATATGTATATTTGTGTGACAAAATAACATTCATAAAAATTAGCCGTGTTTCAACAGAACTTGCTGAATTTCGGCAAACGTTCTCAACTTTATTAATATCTACAGCACAGACATTCTCTCAAACAACCTCAAGAACAAGGTCCTTTGCAAAAATTATTACTTCCCTGCAACAAAGCGCAGAGTGCTTCAACAAGATCAAAACTCCAAAGCATATGCCGTTCTTTATGTAGGAGAACAGACTGCGGATTTCGATAGAATAATATGTGCTGGATTAAATAGCTTGTATGAGTATTTACCCTTTTAGGCTGGACCACTTCTCATGCTTTTTTCAAATGAGGTTGTCTATTAACTCGTACATTTCTAAACCGTGACAAGTTTCTTGCGCCTGATACCGTGATTAAGAAAAGACGCAACATATTCTCGTAACAAGTGAGAGCTTTTGAAATTTAACCTCAGATGATGTTTACTCTCAGGAATGTAATGTTTATGAGTAACGAGCTCTCTGCACTGGATATCAGTGATTGGAATGTCCAGTAGCAAATCCCCTGTGTGAGAGTTGTAGTGGATTTGGCTGTTGAACTATTGGTCACATGGTTTTAATTTGTCACTGTAGATCGAGACCCGAGGTGAGCTATAGAGATCATCAACCTCCGGACGGCGGATCATCTAGTTTTAGGTGTAGTGGGTGCAGTGAAGTCCTGCCTAGGAAGTTGGACCTCTTGCGACATCTGAAGAGACACAAGGAAGATCGACCCTTCAAGTGCGATCACTGCGGAAAGGTGTTATGTAGCCAAAGCAGCTTGTCGAAACACCTCAGGATCCACCCGCTCCAAGTGTGCGGATTTTCTGATAATTGCTTTACAAAGAGGAAAATGCTGACTGATGACACGCGATTGCATAAATGTGGGATTATAAACGGATGCTCAGTATTTCATAAAAATTTCAGGAAAAGGCCGGACGTTATGGAGTCTCACACGGGCGAGAACCGATACTGCTGCAACGTCTGTGGAAAATCCTTCAGCTGGAAAAAAAAAGCACGTCACATGGGGATTCACACAGGCAACAAGCCTCACTTTAACACTGTATGTTGCAAATCATTTGTCAACAAATTCAGTTTATCTTATCCCAAGCTGACTCAAACAGGAGAGAAGCCAATCATTGCGATGTCTAGCAAGTCATTCATTCAGAAAGGCAGTCTTACTGGTCATATGAGGACCCATGCAGGCGAGAAGCCATACACCTGTAATGTCTGTGGCAAATCATTCATACAGAGAGGTAAACTAACCGAACATATGCGGACCCATACAGGCGAGAAGCTTTACAGTTGCAATGTCTGTAGCAAATCATTCAGAACGAAATCCAATCTGACCGATCATATGATTACCCATACTGGCGAGAAGCCATACAGTTGCAATGTCTATGGCAAATCATTCAGAACGAAATCCAATCTGACCGATCATATGATTACCCATACTGGCGAGAAGCCATACAGTTGCAGTGTCTGTGGCAAATCATTCATACAGAGAGGTAAACTAACCAGACATATGCGGACTCATACAGGCGAGAAGCCTTACAGGTGCAATGTATGTAGCAAATCATTCGTACAGAAATGCATTCTAACCGGTCATATGCGGACCCACACAGTTGCAATATCTGTGGCAAATCATTCACAATGAAAGGCAATTTGTCCGATCCTTTGCGGACCCATACAGGCGAGAGGCCTCACCGGTGCAAATGTTTGTGATAAATCATTCACAACGAAAGGCAATCTGACCGATCATATGCTTACCCATACTGGCGAGGAGCCATACATGTGCAATATATGTGGCAAATTGTTCATACAGAAAGGCAATCTGACCGATCATATGATTACCCATACTGGCGAGAAGCCATACAGGTGCAGTGTCTGTGGCAAATCATTCATACGGAGAGGTAAACTAACCAGACATTTGCGGACTCATACAGGCGAGAGCCTCACAGCTGCAATGTGTGTGGCAAATCATTCGCAAGGAAAGGCAGTCTGACCGATCATATGCGTACCCATACAGGCGAGAAGCCAAACAGCTGCAATGTCTGTGGCAAATCATTCAGAAGGAAAGGCAATCTGACCGATCATATGCGTACCCATACAGGCGAGAAGCCAAACAGCTGCAGTGTCTGTGGCAAATCATTCACAAGGAAAGGCAGTCTGACCGATCATATGCGTACCCATACAGGCGAGAAGCCATACAGCTGCAATGTGTGTGGCAAATCATTCATAAAGGGAGGCAAACTTACCGAACATATGCGGAGACGTACAGGCGAGTCATAAAGAAAGGCAAACTAACCGAACAAATGCGGACCCATACAGGCGAGAAGTCATACAGCTGCAATGTCTGTGGCAAATCATTCATAAAGAGAGGCAAACTAACCGAACATATGCGGAGACATAAAGGCGAGTCATAAAGACGGGCAAACTAACCGAACTTATGCGGACCCGTACAGGCGGGAAGCCTTACAGCTGCTATGTCTGTGGCAAATCATTCCCAAGGAAAGGCAGTCTGACCGATCATATGCGGACCCATACAGGCGAGAAGCCAAACAGCTGGAATGTCTGTGGCAAAACATTCACAAAGAAAGGCACTCTGACCTAAGTGTTCATATGCGGACACACACAGAAGAGAAGCCATACTGTTACAAAGTTTATTCCACTGAAGCACAACTTGTAGGATTCCGGCAAGATATAGCAGATATCCTGGATTCAGGAGGTCAATTGGACTGTATCGCGACTGACCTGTCTGAGGCATTTGATAGGGTAGATCATGGGAGACTACGGGCAAAAATGAGTGCAATTGGACTAGATGAAAGAGTGACTGAATGGGTGGCTCTGTTTTTAGAAAATAGAACTCAGAGAATTATAGTAGGTGAAGCTTTATCTGGCCCTGTAAAAATTAAGCGGGGAATTCCTCAAGGCTGTATTATTGGACCTTTATGTTTTCTTATATATATATATCATCACGTCACTCTCTTGTAGAGAGTAATAAATAAGTTACAAGATTGTGAGCAACTGCAAAATGATCTCGATAATGTTGTCGGGTTGTTGCATTTTCAGATTAAAGCTCGCAAATGAGCTGTTTTCATTCAGTAATGGCTACTATACGCCACCCATATCCAATCCCTCCTTCAACGATAACGACCCTTCCTCCCCAACATCAATAACCGAATCACCGCCGTCTCAATCTATATATGTAGGATTGAGACGGCAGTGAACCGAACTGCCGAACCTAACCCCCACCACTACCACGTGCAAGGGTTTGACAGCGGCATAGGTCCTACCCTTCCGAGGGCCCGGCTCAGACTGAATACTTTTACCCTCCACTCGCGTGGGCGCGCTGTTGTACATCACGTCACTCACCCTAAGCCCACGTGACGAATACGGCAGCTCCTATTGGTAGAAACATCTCCCGAATGCTATTGGTTGATTTGAGTCTGACAACTTGGACCACGTGGGACGACCGCGCTTTTGACGTTTATGACATTTTGCTTTACTTTGATTTGTATGCGTATATCTGTTATCTCCGTTTGCGTGTTTGAAGAAAAAGTACAAGATTTGAGGTAAGCATCCTTACTTTTCTTGTTTTACTAATCTCCTGAGGCCAGAACATGAAAACATACCAAGGCAAATGAATTTCGGATAATTTGAAACATAAGTGCGGCCAGTATCCAGTATTCGGGAGATAGGTTCGAACCCCACTATTGGCAGCCCGGAAAATGGTTTTCTGTGGTTTCCCATTTTCACACCAGGCAAATGCTGGCGCTGTACCTTAATTAAGGCCACGGCTGCTTCCTTCCCATTCCTAGGCCTTTCCTCTCCCATCATCGTCATAAGACCTATCTGTGTCGGTGCAACGTAAAGCAACTAGCCTTATCATAGTTGTCCCCCTGTGGGTATGGGCAGTAGAATAACAGCCACAGCATCCTCTGCCTGCTGTAAGAGACAACTAAAAGGGGTCCCATGTGGGCTCTGTACTTGGGAGCTTGGGTAGGCGACCACGGATCCCTTAATTGAATTTTTGCACTGCTTCCGCTTACTTGTGCCAGGCTCCCCACTTTCATCTATCCTATCTGATCTACCTCGATCACCACCTGTTCTTCTCTGTCCCCGATTGTATTATGTATGGAGGCCTAGGGAGTCTTATTTTCTTCAAAGGTCATGGTCCTTCTTAGCTGATACCATCATTTTTCCTAGTGTCAGCCCCCTTCCATTTCTTCTCTCTGATTACTAATATATATAGGGGATGGTTGCCTGGTTGTACTTTCTCTTAAAACAATGAACTAGATTTTAGGCCCTTTTAATCAACAGGCATCATCATCTTAAGCAAGGAGATTTGTGGTGAGGGCAAGATATTTGGTGGCCATGACATATACTAGGAACTGTCCCATCATTTGCCTTACTGCAGGCGAAAGGAAAAACCAATCTCAGGACAGCCAGTGGTAGGGGAACAGCCCGTTTCTGTGTCCCAAATGCAGAGGTGTAGAAACACGGTGGAACCATAGCCACCCCTCCTCTGCTTGGTTGGCCGGTTGGAGTGCATGCTGTCAGACCACAGATCAGCCTACTCTGCAACCACCAACATAGATTTCTGCCTTCGATATACAGTAGGTACAAATGGCACTGTCAGAAGTGAGTTCCCACTGTCTTCAACTGGCATTTCGTCTAGGTCACAGCAATGTCCCTTGCACACCGTAATGTTGTGGAAGTAGCAGCATATTGTTCATAATACTGTACTAAATTAGCAAGCAATTCCTTGGACATAGCTCTTAATAGGTGGAGCTATGTTGTGACTTGGCATGGGAATGTTTGTGCTGGATCAGCTGCCATATTATTGTATGTAGATCCTGATGCTACATATTTCTGTAAATTTATTACAACTCCTCTCCTGCGGATGGACTGAAAGGAAGCATTATTTGTACCTCCTGCATGTTGTAAGAGGGAGCAATCACAGAATCTGTAAGCTCTCTCTTGTCTTTTAAACCCTCAAATATATTCATGATTCCATCCTCTTCCATGTAGCAGAAAATTTTTGATATATCCTACTGTCACATAAAATAGAACATACTTTATTGTAAATAGTGTAGATCAATGAATACAAGGGATGCATACAATTTTGTAGCTTGACATTGTTTATCATCTAAATGCAGATGACTGATTGAATGATATGTTGTGTTTTGGTGCAGTATGTCGGAACAGAGTATGTGCTATCATGTCTTGGTTTCTTCAAACACTACTCTGCCAGAGATTTGCCATCCTCTAGTAGATGCAAAAGAAGTACAAATCTCAATATTTTTCAGTGTGTGGCCCAAGGTGCCTCTTTTGGCAGACTGAAAGATGTATCATATAGTAAGTTCCTTGGGAAAATACAAATGGTGTTGCTGAAAACTTTTGCAATGTCAGTGCAACGTTAAACTGCAATAAGAGAGAAAAGTATTATGTTGCACCTTGTCAGTTCCAGTCTTTCTTTCATAAATTAATGATCTTGTATTTGTGTTGTATTGAATAGTTTTCTGGCTGATGAATATTAATTGATGATTAACACTGCTGAATATAATTTCTACACACTTTTATACCTGTAACACTGTGGACAGTAGGTTGAATATAGCTCCATAAATCAAAAGATCATGTTTCATTTCAATTTACCTTTGAATCCTACAAACTCCCTCCTTAGCATATGAGTTTCCTTTCATCATTTTGTTTCCTGTATATGGTTTTCTTTCTTACATTGTATTTATATTTTATTTCCTGCATAAGTGGCATATCTTGATACTATTGACTGTTACAGTTGGCTTAAGTAGTGTTAAAGAGGACTGATGTACGAGGGGATGTTAGTGTCTATTTCTGTCATAGGTCTTAATCTGAGATAAGGATTGCCAATCCCACTCACCTTCTGGTCACTTCCTTCCTCCCTTTGTGAGTTAGCTTCCTTTTTCCTCAGCAGAAACAAACAAAAGCAGCACAGGCAAGGCCAGTCACTCCGATCCTTCAAGGCTTTGTGAATGAGTAAAAATAAAATATAGCTCCATAATTGAAATCATTATAATAAGCAGCACAAGCTGGTAAGCTTCTTTTCTCCAGCAAAAGATTTATTAATAATAATAATAAAGTACAGCCCAACCTCCAGGTGTATTGTTGTTCAGAATGCAGTATTTCAGAAAAAGGTAACAGAAAGAAGGAAAGAAAGAAAAGGAAATGAAAGAAAAATAGAAGAGAAAGAAAAAAAGAAAAAATATATTTAAGAGTGGAGGGGGGACGAGAACCTGGGGACCCTCCGCGCGCTAAACGATTTAAATCACCCGCCCGGTAATTTTAGTTCAGCCCTGTTTACACTAGAGGCGCTGGTGTGCAATTCCTGGCGATCTTTGCGCAGCCGTTGCGTACAGAAGTAACAAACAACGTTGAGCGTCATCTCTTACTCATTCTCTTTGACCACGTGTAAAGCCCACTAGAGCAGGACTGTATTGATAGTTGATAGTTAGAAATATAACGGGACATTGCACCCAGTGCTGTTTTCAAGAAGTGTCGTGTACTCTGGAGTTCTCACTGGTAATTCATCCTTTCCTAAATTCAGCCCGTTCTGCTGACTGATACAAATCAAATCCGTTCTTTAAGTGTTTGTTTTAAGTGATTACACTGAATTAAAATATCAGGTTCTGTCTCTAGGTGTGAGGTATGTGTTACATAAGACGCGTATTAGCCATTTGTACAGCCTATTCCGTTAATTTATTGTGCTGCAGATTTTCTTCATTGAGAAATTGTGATTTCTATCATTTACACTGTGTCCACAATCCCTATTGTCGGTAAGGTTCAAGTTCTATAATTTACTTTTGCGAAAATTATAGATCTCAATTGGGAACAGTAAGAAGTTAATACTAATCTTTCTCAGTTTCAGCATTCTACATATTTTTAACATTTAATATTTTTAATTTTCTTAACTCCTGGCCTTTGTGTCAAAAGTGCCGGCAAATCTGTTCAGCGTGTGTTGTAGCAATATAACGTAACTTACCTCACCTATCCAAATTTTTTGGAGTGAAGAATTTTTCTGAAGGGCTACGCAGGTGAAGAGTTGCGGATATTAGTTTCAGAAAGAAATTACAATATGTAGTGCATAATTTTAATTATTGTGTTGCTGTGTTATTTACCTATGTTTGCAATTTAATAGTGACGCTGTGAATGTTGAGTTGTTCTTTACATTGTAGGCTGCGACATATGGTAGTAGGGTTCGAAATTTTGAGAAGTTTCCGTTTAGGATATCATATGTAGAATTCTTGTTATGGTTATCAGTGTTGTTATGGAGATTGTTCTGCATAGTATCAGTCATAGAAAACTTGAGGTCCAATAGGTATGATCACAATATCAACAGTCATGTAAAATTTTGAGTCTTTTTGGTATGTTCATAATATTGACGGTCACGTAAAATTTCAAGCATAATGCTTAGTCTGTTGACAGATAACCTAAGTAGCAATGACTGCAATAAGGTAATATATTTCTCTGGGCTATGTTTCAGTGTAAAATCATAGGAAGTAATCAAGAACCCCGGTACCTTCTAACTACTTCAGTTGCAGTGTGAAATGGACCTGCAAGTAAAAATCAAAGAGGAACCAGCCTGGCTTGAAAGAACAACAAATGCATCACTTGTGAGTCACATGGCAAATAACTTTATAGAGATCAGGATTTAACCCTTACTAGCTGAATAAGTTTGGCAGGGGCATAATTTACTATGTGCTTCCCCAATATTAACCCCAGCAGTCACATGGGCATGTAGGAAAAGTATGTCTCTCTTTTGTTTCTTTGTCTGGGAGTATGTGATAATGTGCTACGGAAGGCAGCCAACTCTTAGGAAGTACAAATAACAGTATTTATATACATCTATAGGTCCAACTAGTGACAGAAACTTTGTTCATGGGGCAAGGAAATGGGTTCTGGTGGCACATGACCCCAGATTATGGTCGCCAAGTGGACAATTGGCCTCTAGCATTTACTAGGGAGATGGCAGTGCATGCTATGTTTAATAGTGGCAAAAAGCTGAATTAAAGTTGTGGACTTGATAGTGAAGGAACCTTGGTTAGGTCCAGCTACCAATGAAGTTGTGACAGGCAGCGTTTCAAGATCGAGGCATCAGGACATTTCATGAGCTAAGTACCCATCAAATGACTGTTTATTGTTTATTGATTACCTCTGGCATTTATTGAAATGTATTTCTGTAGCTTGTATGGTTATTTTTTTATTCTCCATGGTTTGGTAATGGTATCGTTGTGGGATTGACATCATCTCCTATCATACATTATCCAATTTTAGTGCTAGTAGCTGCTGAACTGAAGGACAATTGTGGGTGCTGGATTTAATTCGGTTATGGCCAGTAGGTCTTTGAATCTCATAGTGAACATATTTTTCCTCCAAAAGAAATTCCAGGTAAGATTTGCATCATTTAAACTTATTTACAGTGTTACTAATGTTGGGTGATCTCATAGAAAAACTCTGCCTTGGCGGAGAAGCTGTGAAATAATTTTGGAGAAGAAGCGACTTATTGTCATCATCCGTCTGTTGCTACTGCAAACACAGTCCATTGTAATCTTCTGAATGTGTGGCTTACAGTTCAGTCTCTCTTCATCTGATAGCTTACATCGTGATGTGATAACATTCTACTTTCATGTTGGCGAGTGTAATTTGGGTCCATTCTAGAGGTATTTGATGAAGCTGAATATCCCAGCACACGTCTCTAGTTATACTGGCATAAAAGTGAATTCCTGCACATCATTCTTGCACCTCAGAGTCTTTGAAAACCTTGAGAGTTGGAAGAAGGATATTCAATGAATAATTGTGACTCGACAGCAAAAATGTACTCCCAACACTGTGAACTGCTAATTTATAGATGTGATATTGTCCAGGAGTTGCTTAAAGGTGAAATTCTGCAGCTTATACACACTGTTCTCTGAATAAATGTGTGCTGGTTGAGTTCTAAATTACAGACACTACAGAAGAGAACGGTGTCTGAACATATCTGAGAT
Organism: Anabrus simplex; assembly: GCF_040414725.1. Classification (NCBI taxonomy): domain Eukaryota; kingdom Metazoa; phylum Arthropoda; class Insecta; order Orthoptera; family Tettigoniidae; genus Anabrus; species Anabrus simplex. The sequence continues at coordinate 37,223,594 of NC_090279.1, forward strand.
GCAAGTGCACTGCTATTCAAGATCTATACTCTTGACACTTCTTGTTATGTTCTTTTCTTGGGTATATAGGAAAAACAATAGCTGTCATCAACAACAACGGAATTCAAGAACTACAATGTGACCCTACAAATAAATTTCAAAACAAAATAAAACAAGCTATCCAGCAAACAGACTTCATCCTAGCAGAACAAGAAAAAGAAAGCCTCACCATCAAAAAATCCCAAACTCCCCACAGTAAGAGCCATCCCCAAAATACACAAAAGCTCATGTCCCATTAGACCAATAGTAAATTATGATGTGCCAAGTTACAATTTAAGCTATCAACTGTAAAAATCCTAAAAGAGAAAGTCTCACATAAAGAAGACAGATAAATTAAAACCAGCCTAGAACTAATCAACCCATTCCCGCCCGAAAGCACCCGACTGTTCACTTTGCCTTACGGTCCTTATTGCCTGAAAACACCCAGCTGCATTATCTGCATACGTGTGCAATCTATGCAATAGTTTTGTATTTTTTGGTGGTGAATTTTTTTAGGCATTGATGAACATGCAGTACAATATACTAGCCATAGGAAATAAAAAAAGTGAGAATTTGTCTTGAAGTTGTCTAGGCAACGGTCTTGAACTTCCGCGAGTGCTGGTCAGCTGTTTAGTTCGTAAACATGACGGGATTGAATACTGCGGATATTGAGACTGAGCTGAATAACGGCATAAGAAATGACACAGAATTGTTGAGCAGGGGTGGAGGTAAATTTTTAATGAGTAAATAACATATCAACAAAGATAATTTTACTGATAACTGTGGTATAAGTGAAAACGGATATCTAGAAATCGGACCTGATGATGATGCGACTGCAATTCAGATAACACAAACATTTTGTTTCATTATTCAATGATTATACGGATGATGTTGAACCTACCAATAATTTCAAAAGAGTATTATGAGAAATAGGTTATATTTTTACATATGTTAGGCGGAGACAATCTATTCATTGACATTACCGATTGCGTATATATTAATGCAGCAATCAAACAGGCGCATTTCAGTAAAATAGAAACAGAATGGGAAGACACTTGCTAGAGGAAATGAAAGTTGATATACAAGGTCACCATTACACTTCCAGAATCTCATCTTTATTGGCTTAGGGGGATTTAGACAACATGAGAATGTGACAAATACAGCCTATCTCAGTGTTGAGTATCTCCAGCACGGGTGGGGGTTTGAACCGGCAAACTTATGACTCAATGAATAGAGAAATGGACATGATGGTATGTTAAATGTTGTAAATGATGGCATATTTTCTAATATTATTGAAAATGTGAATACAATGTGATAAAATGTTTTATAATATTTAACCTCTTCTGAAACGATGTGCTCTGTTTGAATGTTTCCTAATTAATAGGTTGAAACCTGGGGATAAGCGGATGAATCCATTAAAATTATCGAAAATCTTCATAAAGAAAATATTTCACTGCAGGAAACCAAAGAAATAATTAGCCTTATTAGAACAATGATACACCAAAATAGCTTTGCATTCACTGGCATGATGTATTGCCACAAAGAAGGGTTAGCCATGGGCTCACCATTATAAGGTATAATAGCAAACATTCTTTTGAATAACTTTGAAAATATCTTCTGAACGTATCAGCATTCAAAAGGAATATTATACTGGAGCAGGTATGTAGGTGACATCATGTGCATATGATAATGACTTCACTAATGCACACCAGTTATTAAACACACTAAATTATTTACAAAATTCCACCAGCTTCACAATGGAGCAAGAATCTAATAAGAAAATAACACCACAATCAGCAGGAATAATGGCAAGCTGTCTTACAAAGTGTACAGCAAGCCCACTCAGGTGTTGCATGCTATTGACGAGTCTAACCATGCATACACACTAAAAATAGCCGGATTGAATACAATGATACACAGAGCTGTTTCCATACCAATGAGCACAATGGAGTTCAATGAAGAGGCACAAATTGTCAAACAAATCATGAAAGAAGACAACCACCCTCCAGGCACAGTAGATAAAACATTAAACAAACAAAAGAAAAGTCCCTGTTTCTCAACTATATTAATAATAACACATAAAAAGTAGGTTATATCTTTAGGAAACAGGGTTTTAATTAACCTTTAGGATGAACAACACACTGCAGAGACACATCAACAAGTGCACCTAAACAAAAAAGACCCTTTCTCAAAGTCACAAGTCTATGAACTCAAGTGCCAAGAACTTAACTGCAATGCCACCTATATAGGTCAGACAAAACAAAATTTCCACACAAGATTCAAATAACACAATAAACGATCAGATATAATCAGCATTCAGCCTTTGGGGAGCACTTATACGACAGTTCACACTATTTCACAGACATCAACACAGATCTAAAAATTTTACACATTGAAAATAAAATAAAATCTTCGAATATTAGGGAAGCAATCGAGATCTACATCGCAAAAAGTGCTAACGTAACCAACTTAAATAACCATACACACTTAAAAAATTCCCCGCACATCTCTCTACTCACATAATATCTGGGCCATACTTACTCATTAAATTGGCATTTATCACAATAATATCCTATAGATATTCTCTGTTTCAATTCCATACATTATTCATCTAAAATCATTCAGTTGCATTCATCCACCTTACATAAAAGTACATTATAACATGAAGTAGGTTAATAACCTTCTCTCCCCTCTCCAGTGTGGAAAGAGTATTCCACAGTGCTCCACTCGTTCCATCCTACTTCCCCCTCTCCTCTCCATGGTACAGTGTACTAGATTTTAACACCCAGTAGGAGGGATCCATGCTTCCCTTCCCCTCTCCGTAAGGTTTGTGCTATACTCAAAACTTTCCATTTACCTCTCCATGACCACAGTCCTGAAATAGTTTTTAGTGACAACAAAGTTGGCATTGGCAGTCTAGATAAGTTCAGGAGTTTTCTCGATATATTAATACTTGTAAATTTCTAATTTGTCAGTACTGGCTCATATTATCACTGAACTCTCTATCATTGACAAGTTTATGCAACGTAAACAATGCTGTACATATATGCATATTTTGTGTGATTTCATAGAGTCTGAGGATGTTCTTGTAGAATGAAACATGTCATTCTTTGTATAATAGAGTGTTTATTTTTTACGGGTATGTTTATAGTGTAATAATTTATGTTAAAATTGTATGTTTGACAAACGAGAAAGTTTTTGTTACATTTAACTAAGTCTACAATGGAAAGTATGGCTTCATCTTTAACAAACTCTCCATTTTGTGCGTCATTTTATCTTCCTTTCCTTAGTTCAGCTACTGTTCGATTTCTTCTGTATTAAATGGGATAAGTGAGTATATTCTGGACTTTTATACTTTAATTCGCTTTTACTAGTAAACTAACTTGTAATAGAATGTAAGCTTTAGATCACAGTCCCACCTGCACCCCTGTAGTGTCAAAATGTTTCATGAATCCAAGTGAAAAATTTAAAGGTCTCTTAGTACGAGGGCCATCCGATAAATAGGTTTCCCTATTTTACAAAAAATACAAGCAGGCTATTTACACTTGTGCTGGCCCTGCAGTGTGGGGGTAGCATGCCTGCCTCTTACCCAGAGGCCCCGGGTTCAATTCCTGGCCAGGTCAGGGATTTTTACCTGCATCTGAGGGCTGGTTGGAGGTCTACTCAGCCTATGTGATTAAAATTGAGGAGCTATCTGACAGTGAGATGGTGGCCCTGGTCTAGGAAGTCTAGAATAACGACGGAGAGGATTGTTCGTGCTCACCACATGACACCTCGTAATCTGTAGGCCTTTGGGCTGAGCAGTGGTCACTTGGTAAGCCATGGCCCTACGGGGGCTGTTGCCCCATGCTGCTTGGTTTTATTTACCTTTGAGAAATATTTAATTTTCATTCTACAACTCGTACACTACTTTTCCACATAGTCACTATTTCTGTCCAAACATTTTGTTATCTTGGCAGCAGTTTCTTGATACCTTCATCATACCGGGTCGGGTCCCATCTCTGTAGACAGCGGTGCACTTGCTCTTCCACCTCTTCATCAGTTGCAAACCGCTTACCTCCAAGGTGCAACTTGAGTTGTGGATAGAGATGGAAATCACTCGGGCCAAGTTCCGCAGAATAAGGTGGATGGGGAAAAAGGTCCCTTTTGAAGTTCTGCAGCAAATCCTGCGTCCTTTGAGCTGAATGGGCAATATTTTCTGAGACAAGACAAGAACGTTTTCGTTGGATTTCAACTCTGAGCTTCGTGAGGACCGTGGAGGACCTCTCATTTGTGACCACAGTGCATTGGGGCAGTCAGTCAACCAATACAACATCATTACAGTCCCAAAAGGCAGTAGCGAAGACTATGCCTACAGAGGCTGAGGTCTAACTGGGCAAGTTGGCCATGCGATTAAGGCCGCGCAGCTGTGAGCTTGCATCTGGGAGATAGTGCGTTCGAACCCCACTGTCGGCAGCCCTGAAGATGGTTCTCCGTGGTTTCCCATTTTCATACCAGGTAAGTATTGGGGATGTACCTTAATTAACGCCACAGCTGCTTCCTTCCCACTCCTAGGCTCTTCCTCTCCAATTGTCAACATAAGACCTCTTTGTGTCGGTGCGATGTAAAGTAAATTGTAAAAAAGGGTCTGAGGTCTTGGCTCTTTTTCATGAGCATGTTCGCCAAGTTTCTTCCATAGCATGCTTTGTGGTTTTGTTTTTAGAGTTGAATAATGCACCCTGCTTTCATCTCCAGTAACAATGCGGGAAAACATTTGATCTCCCTCTCTTTGAAGCATTTGCAGGAAAGCTCAGGCTACCTCGTTCTGTTATTGCTTGTGAGCATCAGTAAGAAAACTTGGGACCCATCTTGCACAGACTTTTTAATACTGCAAGACATTCAACAATATCATTGCAATAAAGTACTGCCCAGTTTCCGTGCCGGGAGGCAGTAGATTCATTATCTCATCAGTGCTGAAGCATTAATCTTTGTCCACCACATTCTGACCAACAGTGGCTGTAATGGGCCTGGCGCTGCGCTGTCATCATGTACATCTTGCTGCCATTCCATGAACCATGAATGCCAGCATGCATCTTTCACTATAAACTCACACCAAATGGCAATGAATATTGGTAGCCATTTCATTTTTTGCCGTGGAAAAGCGAATAACAGGACAGAGTTCACAAGTGGACACGCTTTCAAATGGTAGCTCCATGGCAGGTAGCGCCGTACTGGTGAACACAGAGCAAGCACGTGTGGTTGAAGATCACCTTACCCCAGCCATACGCTAGTGGAAGTTCCTACAGTACCAACTTAATTCTAAAACATGTGGTATGCAGAGAAAAAATAAGGAAACTTATTTATTGGATGACCTTCGTAGATCATGAAAGAGATTCTGTAACTGCAGATGTACACCCCAACACTGATGGTGTTCTCATCCCCACAGTTCTTCACAGAACACTGCATAACATCCTTGTTGTAGTAAAACATTTCATTTGTAGTTGCTTTATGTTTGACCTGCATCACATCTTTCCCTGGTCTATGAGTGTGATAAGCCTGCTTCTTTCATGTTCGTTTTTTATTTTTACACTTGGATGAACAGAACTGTCTAAATGCAGTGTTTATCCCCTGTGAGCTTGGCAAAAAACAGATAATAGAAAGTGATTAAAATGTTTCAAGGGATTGTGATCTGTCTGTCTAAACAAAATGTATGTTAAGGGCATAGTATTAATATTTCTCACTGTATGGCAAAAGATTTAGGACAGTTTTAATACTTGGATGTGATTCAAACAACCTCAATGATTTGATAGACGTAATAGGATACATAAAATCAATTAATATAATTTAGTGTTTATGTCTGTGGCAGATTCCTTCCAAAATTTTGTGCGAGATGGTCCCAATTCCATCTCTGGTAGGATATCTTCTGATATGGCTAGAAAATGCTTCTCACTTTATATTTGGTTCTCAGTCTCATGCTTTCTCTGACATTAGGTTTGAACAAGGATGATAACACCATTCTTAGTGCAGCCTTTGGTTTTGAAATCCTCTGCTGGTAGAAATCTCTCTTAAACAGTAGTAAAATGTTGACAGTAACTCTAATACTTGGAAGTAGTAAATTATCACGCTCATTTGTTGGTGACAGTATTTGTAAATGTGTGTTACGTGCATAACTTATTTATCTTATTTTCCACAGGAAAATATTGAAAATGTATCAGAAGTGATACCACTGAAAAAAGAAGCCAAATCAGAGTTAACAGAGCCAGGGCCAATGCAGGAAAACTTACTTGAGGTAATGTACATAATTTGATAAGCCATTGTTAGGTACTGAAAATAGAAAATTGCTGAACAGATATCAGTGGTTCACCCTTCATTTCAATATACATGATTGAAACACTTTTTTATGAGATTGACTGTTTACTTACCTAATTTTCACGTTTCCTTCATGTTCTTTAAGATCTTGCATTATGTATCACGCAGCAGTTGGGATAGATCCAAAGACCTTCACTGTATATCATTTGGGAGGTGGTATCACTGCTACTAATATTTTTGACTTAGTGAATATTTTCAAACACGGAGTTGCTATAAGGAGCACTTCTTTGTTACTGTTCCTGGGTATTTTACTAGTTGTTCCAAATGAAACACCATTGTAATCTTGTTGATTATATTAATTATTGACTTCTAGATAATACAATTATTTGTAGATACAAGTTGGAGGTGATTGCTTGCTTACTGTCAGAATTCACTTACAAGTAGAAAACATTCTTATCCTTCCTAATGTGGTCTGTGATGATACTAGTCTATGGTGACTTATAATATTACTTAAACTTTCAATGAATAAATGAGCCCTTCAAGAGTGATCTTGCCTTTCTGTTTCATGTGTGGTAAAGGACAGGCTTTGTATGTTCCCCATTACTCACCTGAACATTAGGATCACTGCCATCGTCCACTGTGTTGTTATGGGCTATTTATTGGGATATTTAATTGACAATCTCTTTCAGGAATTCTGGCTTGACTGCTCAATATACAGCCATCTGGATAATGAGAGAGGAAGTATAATCATGATAAGGGAGTGTAGTATTTTTCTCTCCTACAAGGAAATTGGATGTAGTTAGGTAAGAAGTGTCAAAAGGGTCGTCATTTAACTTTAGTGAGGAGATGTGAGTATGTGTTGTTGTAAGAGTGGTCCATTCTTTGTTGGTCAAGAAATAAGAATTCATCACTCTTCTGAGGTGATATATCAGACTGTTGACAGCTGCTTCTCGTTTTCTATCAAAGTGTAGTGCTGCAGGAGGGATGGAATGCTGTATCAGTCCCATGCCTGCAGTTGCAGGGAAGAGCTGGTTTTTCTCAGGATTGTTTTTCAGAAAGGCCTTGATTTCCTTAGCTGCTCTGAAGAAGTTTGTGCCATTATCACTGTAAATGTTCAGGGGGTGACCTCTGTGAAAATAAGTGAACAAAGAGAGGCGAGCAATGTATTTGTTGCGAGATCAGGTATCATGTCTATGTAGAGAGACTTGGTAGCTAGGCAGTCTGGTCTTGTTCCATCTCACGCCAATGTTTATGAGAATTGAGCCAGCATAGTCTATTCTAGTGTTAAGAAATGGGTACACGCACACTTTGTGTATTTCGCGTTAATTGTTCAGAAGTATCTGCATTCAACTTACGACCCTTGAGACGTGCATAAATGTTGCTTCTTTACCGCCCCCCTTGCTGACGGGATCCGAAACTTGCCTCTCAGAGATGTGATTAAGGGTTGAGTGCCATGATGAAGTAGTCGAAGTTGTTCCGCAATGATAATTAGATTAGTGAGATGATGATATATATACAGAATGATCTAATATTTCCTCCCCACTAGAATTAAGATATTGTGCAGTCTTGTGCCGACAAGGAGATGGGTTCTTGATCTATGATTATTGTTATAATCAATATGATTTAATATTTTCTACAGAACATTAATGCAACATTTGAGTGGAGGGTTCAACTCCGATATGAACAGTGGACATGAATTTCACTCTTGTTTATAACAATCTGAGATAAATCAAAAACAATATGCAGCTACTCTCTGTACCTTCTTTAATCTTGAAACTTTTGTTATGAATAAGTCATCATCATGTCTCTAAAAGCATTTGTGGCATTTTTTGAACTGGGAGATTAATTCGAACATCACGTTTTCATTTATTCCTACTCATAGGATCTTGATTCAACCATCCAGATCTATGCCAACAAACTGTATTGTTGACAGTTGTGTTCATTTGTGGTCGTCTGGACACTAAGTCAGCGGGTTTCTCTTTGGACGGCACATGGTGCCACTCATTTGTATCTTTAGCTACTTCAAACTGGGAGCCTTTAATGTTTTCTTTGAATAGTCTTGTCAAGAGAAAGGCTCCGCAAATCTCAGACTTTGAATGGAGAGTTATGAAAAACCAATTTTTTTTATAGCTTTGCTGCCTTGCATTTTACACAGAGCAACATTTTATTGCTAAACAATCTGACATACACACGTAAATGCTATTTGTTGAGCCTGCAGTCAGACGATTATAGAGAAGAGATGTTCTTGAGTGGATGACCCTTCATGGTGTATGTAGTTGAGACTAATGCCATTGTCAGTCTTGACTGAAGCGTTGATATTAACAAGTGTTTTTTCTGTTTTACTTGAATGATTTATGACAGGGTAATGTGGAATTTAATAGTGTTTTTCTTCCTGCAGGTTTTCACATTCCTCTCATGTTATAAAGTGATTTGAATTCTGACATGAATTTAATATATTCCTGGCAAAACTTCTTATTTTTCAGACGTTTTTTTCCAGGGACAGGACATGCTTAATTGCCATTTGTTTAGATCAACTAAGTTTTAAAGCATTTCTTCACAGGGAGTTATACAGTGTATCTAACTGACGTGTCTGTCATCATGTGTTGCTGGAAGTTTGCTTCATGCTGTTTTTCCGTTGGTGTTGTTCTCTTATGTTATCCAAAATAGTGAATTTTGTTTTGTAGGTTGCATACGAGTAGAGATTGATGAGGCATAGGTTTTATCTTGTCAACTCACCTCTGCCGGATTCGTCATTTACCACTGCTTTCTTCCTGGCATTTGACATGTGCACACTGCTGCAGTCATGGGACTGCAGTCAGCCGATTACCTGCATCAAACATGGATGGCATCATCGGTTTTCGATTGTACACTCTACACTCTTCATGGATGTTTTCGGCGTTTCTAGTGCCATGTGTCATTGCTTTTCCTCTACCTCCCCTCTTCATGTCGTCTATATAAGTATTTGTCTTTACCTGTTACCTTGATGCACTCTTTGGCTGTTGGACAGAGGGCAAAATATTTGTGTTATGCTGGTGTAAATTTTCACACTGGTATGGGACTTATTCTTGACCATAAGGTATTGTAAACTGCGCTTGATTCTCGAGTGAGCCGATGACCGTAGACGTTAGGCCCCTTTAAACAACAAGCATCGTCATCATCATCATCATCATCATCATCATCATCATCGTCATCATCACCATCATCATCATCATCAAGACTCTTGAGTGGTAATATTTGATTATGTATCCATAAAGGTGCAGCTGCATGTGTAATTCCTTTATTTGGAATGCTTTTGGAATTTATGTGAAAATGAACTTTCTGTGTGTCGATTCTCTCAAAAATCCTTGAATTAAAAATTTGTTTACATTCCTGAACTGCATAATAGTCTTATCTTGAACTTGCTTTGCTCATATTTTCTAGTCATTTCAATTCTTACTGTATGCCCAGATATTGTAATTGAAAATGCTGATCTTTTATTCAGTCACCTGTTCTTTTTTTTTTTTTCTAATGAGACACTAAGTCAGCGGGTTTCTCTTTGGACGGCACATGGTGCCACTCATTTGTATCTTTAGCAACTTCAAACTGGGAGCCTTTAATGTTTTCTTTGAATAGTCTTGTCAAGAGAAAGGCTGTTGGTTAGGAAATGTCTGTTCTGTTTAATGTAACTAATTGTAAATGTTGGTGACACTCTCACTGATCTTTGTAGTATTTCCTTTGTGTTTGGTTGTGAATTACCTTTTGATCTTTTTGTGTTGTACTGTTTGTAAGTTGTTGTGCCTTGGCTTTCAATACATCTGAAGTAGCCAGTTCTTCTTCATGCACTAGTGTCCTTGTATTTTCCTGACTGCTTGTGCATTATTTATATCTTACCCCTGTGTACAATCCATAGTATAACCTTTCTCGGCCACCACGTGCATATGTCTCTTTGATGTTCACCTTTTACCTTTCGTAAGTAATTGTACTAACCTGTCCATCAGAGATTCATCTCAATTTTGTGTTTTGGAAAACTGGTTAGTTTTTATGAGTTTGCTGATACATTATTAAATGTTGTATCAAAATTTGAGTTCTTATGAATAGGTCCATTTGAGGAGTATGCAAAATGGGATCAGCAAGTGTTAAGTCTCTAGGAATGTTACAGTAGGAAATTGGCATTGTTGAAATTGTGGTTCTTTTTCAGACTCACTAGCCAGGGTAAAGTCGGTGATGAAATTGTCTGTAGTGACGTTTCTCCCTGTTCCCTCAATATCTTTGACAAGTCTCAATACCACATTCTTTCCATTGTTCACTTCTCTCTCTCTCTCTGTTTACTGATGTAGCATTATCAACTGCAGAGGCGCACACATAAACCGTGTCCAAATCCGAGAGGAGGCATAATTTTTTTCCATATTTTCCTCTTGGTTTGGTAGATAAATACTGCTTAAAGAGGCATTTTCCCTAAAGGAAGCCAGCTGTTCATCCACAGTATTATTTTCAAATGGAACTAACACTTTAGGTAGTTGTGAAACGAACATGTCATGAACATCTCTTATTGCTGTTAACTTGCCATTATATCTATGGGCTGGTCTCTCTTCCTTATTATCGAAGCTCAAAACTGGGTTATCATTTGGGACCATTGAAGAGATATTGTAGCTCGAAGGATAGTGACTGTCTGCTTCATTCCATACTTCTAGAAGTGATTTGCCCACTGATTTGTAGACTCCAGCAAAATCAAGCCTGCAAATATAGATAACTGCATGTTATTGTTGATTGTGATTATTAGCAGTTAACAAAAGACAGAAACTGCTATTGTTTCCAAATTGTGTAAATCATACATATCTAGAAATGCTTCAAACTCTATCAAAGAAATGGGCTTGTAGATTTCCTTTTATCTGCAAAAACCCTCTTCATTTCAAAATTTGTTTCCCATAAAGTGGTTTCCAGCATTTTATAAATGATGAATAACTTCATTGCCAACATCTGGGATCACCTGTCCTCTGAAGAGCATATCTCGTATGTCCAGGTGCAATTCTCATTATGTTACTCAATTTGGAATACGCATAATTGAAATTTACGTTTCTCTGAAGTATTATTAATATAAACAACTAAAATATTGAAGAGCATATAGGCCTATAGATATAGGTCGATGATGTAAATGAAGCAATAGCATTGTTCATATTACAGTGCAACCCCAGTTTTGTGTGACCTCGATTTAGCATAAACCCACATTTAATGGAAGAAATTTCAGGTCCTGAAAATTATTCCATAAGAGCAATGCAATTTTATATTCAATTTTACATAATTCAAAATACTGTAGGGCAAAACTCGCATTTAGCGTTAAGAAAATGTTAAAATTTTCCTTTATTTTGGTTATGGGACATTAAGAACCACTGCAAGGCAGAAGAGGAATTTGGAGCATGGGCACTTAGAGCTAAAGTGAGATGTCTGACTCTGATTGACATCTGTTCGCGGACGATGTAGTAGAACAGAACCCCCGTTTTAATGACAATGTTATTATAATCTATGAAAATTCCTGTATTAATCTGTGCAATATCGTTTAGTTAGAATACAATGAGAATCCTTTTACCGTTTCATCCATTATCACAGGCAAATTCAGGCATGTTAGTTTTCATCCATTACCAGTATTCATACACTCTACTCCAGTGTTTATATTGAATGCGATCAATTGTCTTCTGTGTTGATTCATTGCTACGCATGAGTGAATTGATCTTGAGTGAGTCTGAGGACTTCTCACTACACAGACTGGTGTATTAAACATCAGGATAACATATTTTTGCAATAACTGCAATGACAGCACTTGTTAACTCTTAGAAATAAAAGCTGAAGTAAAAGATTCCTTAATTTACTATGTTCTGAAATTAGATAAGAATGTGATACTTCTCAAGATACAGTGGTGTGCATAACTAATTTCAGAGGTTAGGTTATGTACTTGCGCATCTTGTTAAATTTCAGAATGGCTGTTTCCTTGTATATTTATCGTAAAAATGTTATCATTCTACAGGGAGCTTGAAATTTATTTTTATAAAATGTGCGCGGTAAACCTGTGTTACAAAGAAACAATAACAGTAAAAATTTCCACCTATTTGATACTTATATTTGCGTTAAGCAAATCAATTAATCATACACAGTACATGTTTCATTCCATTTTGGAACATCTTCAGCTGTATTACATTGCTTAGGTGAAAACGCTAAGTATTTATCTTTTTAAGAATATCTCAAACAGGTACCTTGTTTTTCTTAAAATCTACGTAAATTTAAAATTTGCAATAAATTAAAATGGATGTGGATGGTTGTATGGGGTCAAAGGCTGCATTAGCTGCACTCCTCCAAGGACATGGTAGATTTTAGCAACAAGATTACGGGGAAGCTCTTTTATTAATAGTAAAACAGCAATCAGCTTCAGGGATTCTGAACTAACCAAATTCAATAGATATTTTTGTAAATTTAAAACAAATAGCAATCACGTTTGAAGGAGCAAACGAAGAGAACACCTTGTAATATTCAGGACGGTGACAAAGGAAAGTTATATTTTCAAAAACCTTTTTATTAGAAGACAAGCAGAATATTTTGGTGATAATAGTGCTGGAAACATTTTTTACAACATCTGTTCAAGTGAATAGATTTTGTTTAATAGGCTAACCATAAACAGATCCATTTCCCTCTCATTTCACCACCCCATTCAACCATCCACATTGATTTTAATTTATTTCAAATTTTAAATTTATGTAGATTTTAAGAAAAACAAGGTACCTGTTTGAGATGTTCTTAAAAAGATAAATACTTAATGTGTTCACCTAAGCAATGTGATACAGCTGAAGATGTTTCAAAATGGAATGAAACATGTACTGTGTGTGATTAATTGATTTGCTTAATGCAAATATAAGTATCAAATAGGTGGAAATTTTTACTGTTACTGTTTCTTGGTAAATAGGATTTGATACGGGAAATGAAGCTGATTTCTTGCAATTGATACCTAGGTTAGGTGATGACGCTTGAAATAGGAAACTGGCAATGTTTGCAACAATCCTCTGGACTGATGCTATTGCAGTTCTTAAGAAGGAAATGTAATATGGGTGTTCAGTCTATTGGAATTAGAAAATACATGCTAATGAGTCGGCTGCTGCTTGGAAAACATCCGCAATAATGTTTAAACAAACTGATTGCTGTTCTGTAGTAATTTTAATGGGTTTGTGTGAGTTCGGTATCTTTCCTGCCTTTTATGAAAAATCATGCATAACCTTATATGAAAAACCTTAAAATGAAGAGATTTGCATTCACCAACAAAAAATTGTCAAAATGAAGCACAAACTGTAACTACAGTACAGTGTATAATGTAGATATCTCCTTTTATTGCTGTCATTGTGTAAATAACGTATGATGGCACAATATATGTTAAACCCCATTTAACAATAAAAATTTAGGTCCCTGTAAAAACGTTAAATAGGGGTTCTGCTGAATGTGGAACGTACCTTACACCTGATTGTCAATATGGTTGTTTTCTCCATTCCGTCCCATTTCGAGATATGTACACTTCTTTTTGTACAGAGTCAATCTCATCTTGTAGTTTATAACCAGATACTTGGAGCTCGTCATTTTCTTCTCCCTCCAGAGAAACGTGATCGTCATCAGTTTTTTGGAAAACACAAATTCAGGATCAGCCAATGCATCATCATCTTCCTCTTCATGTTTACTCTCACTAATTTCATATAGATTTCTCATTAACCGCTGATGACCAGCCATATTTGATCACAGAAACAATGCAGCACTCCCTAGTCGTGGAGGTAGTCCAACATTGTTTGTGTAGTGACCAGCAGGTAGGGCAGCATTGATATTAATGGATATGTCCATTTGATCCATTCATCATATATGTAATTTTTTGAATTGGTAGAGTAGTCAGCAACTGAAAAATATTTTTAAATCATGTCAATACCTGCTAAAGGAGATGAACAAATACACAAGTTTTTTGGCATATACAGTTCATATTTTGTCATTTACAAGCAATTGAATATTAAATCTGGGTCGATGCAACCCATTCAGATTAGAAGGATTAAATGGGGTAGAGACGAGCCTTAATGAACATGTCGAGATGCTGATAATAATGTCTAACTTCATTATAATGCTACAAGTGGGACAGAGCTTATTTGTACATTCAAGGATGTGCTTCGCATACTCCAATGCAATCAGCTTAGGGCAGTGGTAGTGGTTATGAATTAAGTTCTACAGTATGGTTATATTTGGTTCAATCATGGCAATGTTTTACTAGGGTTTTCTTTGTCTAAACTTTCAGGGACAAGGTGATATTTTGGAATTTTTGATTCCAGTTAGGCCTTAATTTTCTAGTGATCTTATTTAAAAATTGCCCTTGAAGTATAGTCACGACATTATGTCTCTGTCGAAACTTGGTAATTTTAATTTTTGGAAGGCAGACCTTTGTCTGTTTGACCAGTTCTCTTGATTTAAATAAATCTAAGCTTCAGTTTCATTATAATTAGCTACTGGTTTTAGGGAGGTTATCATTTTTGATTCCAGTAAGTCTTAAAAGACTTTGAAATCTTTCTCATATGTGTTATGCCCATGTCAGTGAACCACTCCCTCTTTTAGAGAATGGTTATATAGTTGTACTTAAATAGTGATTTTCTTGATACTGAAACGTTATTTGGGGTATATTCCAAGGAGCTCCCACAAGGAAGGGTGAAATATTACGATCAATTTTCCAAGAATTAGTTTACCCCAAAATAATAATAATAAGGTCCGCGACACAGGGTAGGAAAATATGCCAGCAGGGAGGGAAAAATGCCAAAATTAATTAAAAGAAAAACAGGTTAAACAACCCACAATACTAAATTCATAACAGGGAAATCAATTCATTTCCACCAACATCCATCAAAAATCAGCATCACCATCAATCAACATAATATTCCGATGGGAACGAAAATACGCTTGGTAGTTAAGGAAAATGGCCAATCATAGGCCACCAAACAACAATAGGCATGTACATATTAATAGACAAAAGAAAAACAGGACGTCGAAAAATCACAAAAATACCAAACAAATTAATTTAATAATATAACCCAGAAGTAGAAAAATTAAGATGGAAAACGAACGTTTGTTCCACATCCTTGCAGCAACTCGCTTGGTTAATAACCCTGCCAAAACATTGCATTAACCCCTACTTATTAGGGCTAGAAAGCCGCTACCAATCATTGAGTATTAAATTTACAATTTCCAAGAATAAGAATTAATATTAATTCACAGCAGGTGCAAGTCCCTGGTAAACAAGAGTAGTTTATATATAAGTTTTTGACTCGAAAAGTGTTCAAACACCGCAGGGCTAAAACGTAGAGTTTAGTTGATGCAAAGTTACATCCTGTCGCGGTACGCACTTCACATTTTGAAATATTCAGTTCACTAGTTGGAACAAGTTAAGGTTGAGTTGGAAAAACACTTACAGTGTAGTATCTTGCCATAGTCGTGAGTTCGCTTCAGCGTCATATCCTTACTTACGTATTACACCTTTCCTACCATCTTCTCTCCTGTCATCGGCACCTATCTACTCATATAACTCTCGTTGGGCGATCATAATATCATGCCTCGGCTGCAAATGACCCTAAACTAAGATAACCATCATGTACGCGGGGGTCTCTCGCATGTACAAGTACGATGGTCGGAGGTATACATTCGGTTTTCAGGTTAAAACTTCTCATTAAACTCACCAATTACACAAAACAGTCGTAGGTTCCGTTGAAGAGTAGTCATAAATTCTAATCAATCATTCAATTCCCCCACAAGTAGGTGAAAACCTGATATGAGGTTCATTACTCAGCATATCTAACCTTAAATAGCTCTAATACTATCCTATTTCTACGTATTATAAGTTACTTTGGGAAAAGATACACATAAATAAGCCTAGATCTAATTTATTAGCATGCAAATGTTTTATAATTAAAACAGGAATTAAATTATCAGCAATAGTGAAAAGAAATTGGATTCATATTATAATATCATTCTTGAACTCGTAATCTTCATGGTAAACATAATTGAATTCATCATATTATATTCATTTAACTGAATATCATCCGGTCATATAACCATTTTCATTATTTTAATATGTTTCATTGGGTAAGAGAGGGATAATTCTTTATTTATCATGGAGGGAGTGGTATATCTTCCTGATAGTATTATTTGGGCTAGCTTTGGGACATCCACTGGATTCTCATTTGAAATTTTTGGTTTGGATTTTCATTGTAACTTCTTCACGACATGAGATAAGTAATATGTTTCTTAATTATGGTTTAAAAAAATCAATGCAACTATAAATGTACCTATCGATACTGATATCAAGCTTATTATAATTATATACATTCATATGTGCAAGATTAATTCAAGTATTCTTACTGTTTGTTTTTGATTTTGAAGTAAAGGAACTTGGTGCCTTCTATACTTTATTGCATTTAATATGTCTTAATAATGCGATATCACAATTTGATGACGGACATGACTGTTGCATGCGTAACTGTTTTCAACAATACAAAATCATCTTACCAATCGGAAATAGGCTTAGAAAGTGCCAACTTCAATTAATGAAATACTTTTACAAAAATGAAGTCTCTTCATAACAAAGGACATTAGTGTATTTCAATCATTCACAAAATTTGTCAACACCAATAAGTAGATGAGAAGTGATAAGAATCTGTAACAACACAAAATAATAGATAACATTATTTCAAGAATGAAGTCCTTCTGAGGAGGAAATTAATATTTAAAGAAAAGGTACTTACATTTTTATGATTGGAGTTGATTCAGTCCTGGCTGGCAAATCTCACGATTGGTCCCTTTAGCACCCTTTAAGATGTGGTGGGATCTCTCCTCATAGTAGCACATTCCGGAAGGAATATCCCCTGCAAAGTCCACCGTGATGAAGGTAGAGATTCCTGTTGCAAGCAGCATGATGATTCCCCTTGTTCCTTGTCTTACAGGCTTCTTGTAACAGTAGGCTTCCTCACACACAAACCCCCACACACACTGAAACTAAAACAGAACATTAATATGTGCTCCAACCATGCCTATTTAAATGTCAGTCGACACTTCACTTGCGGGTTCAGATGATTTATGCATACCACACGTGTTCTGGGATTAATGTTATAGTGGTTATGTCTTGCAGAAGGCGAAATAAAGTGTTCCCTTTATGAGACATCACGGATAATAAACATCGTTTGGCGTAGAATATCTTGCAGAATTGTAGTGGGGAAACGAATTGAAGTAGTGCTGTAAAGTAGTGCAGTATGAATGCAGTAGATTAAGAGCTGAGGAAGTTGAGCGTCGATTACACACTGCCTTTATCAGTTCTCAGTCTAGGATGTGTGATTATTTGGAAACCAATCATAAATTATCTTCACGTCTACTTTAAAAATCATGGCTCGAAACTGGTCTTGTGAATAGTTCTGAAAACTTGCCCTGCGGTGCTAGCCTTGAAAATGTTAGCTATTCATATCTGTCGCATGCTAAGCTCCTGGCCAATACGAGAAAAGAAATGGATCGCCACGTGGTTATGCAGCTATGAGCTTAAAGGCGACTTGCTCCAAGGTTATCGGATCCTGGCCTTCACCACAGCTGTTATAAATGGCCCACTGACCTAACTAAATTAGCCTTTTGCGGCAATCTCAATGTTAACCATGTTACGCTATATTCGGATACAATATGTTGTAGATGAAAAATTTCTTTCCACAGTATACACTACTGTATAAATGATACAGAACTATAAAAAAGTGTATTATTTTGATATATTGCTGCGTTGTTGAATTAGTTATATATTTTGTAGAAATCCTATGTGTGGTGTGATAATTGCATTTTCAGATTAAATTGTTGTGTAGAACTTTAAGTGAAACTATCTGTAGATTTGTACAGTGCTTACACAGTGTCATTCTACATTATTAACAGTTTTCTGAGATGCCTAGCTATCTTTTAGCTGTAAATTTTAATACTATAATTGGTTTTACAGTAAAATAATGATAATCATTACATTTACGATTTGTTAGTTGATAATTTACCCAAGTGTCATTGAAATTTGTTTGATCCGAACCAATCTCTTCCCTTTGGAGATAAATGGACACATGACCAATTCTCTGTGCCTAGATACTTTTGAATCATGATTACCGTTTACAGGTTATACCCTGCAATTTACTAGTGTTTTCTTACACTTCTCTGAGTGTTAGCTTCCAAATATTCCATGGAGTAATTCTGGACGTCGGTTTATCTTCAAACAAGTGTATACTTTGTTTCCCTACACGGATAGATCTGTGTTGATATAGGGCAGTCAAAGTTCATAGAACTATTGTGATAAATACATGTCTTGATTGTTATCTCTTTTTCTCCGTACCTCAGTGGGAGAATTTGTTTGTTGTATCGTGTGATATTGAATGTTCACATTGTCAACAAATATTAGTTGAAGTGAATTGTTTTTGAGTGTTTTATTCTAGCTGAAGTTCTGTTAGGTTCTACTTTCGTTAGTTTGATGACCTCAAGAATATGTCTTTGGCAGTTTTTCTGAGTAGGGTTCTTTCGTGGGGTTTTCTTCGGACTGTGCTGCAAGAATATAAGCATAAACTTGGCAGCATGGTTTATCGTAATTACCATGCCGACATGCTTGATAAGTCTCCTAAAGGGACACTTGGTGAAAGGCATACGGAGAAGCTGCGAAGAAGAACGGGCTACCTCGATCCTAGAAACGAAGAGCATAGGTAGCCAGCCCATCTTGACTTCAAGGGAGGAAAGCATGCTCTGCATAAAATTTTGGAGGATGTGAATTTGGAGTATACTTTACTCTTTACTTTTCCCAAGTATCCCCATGTATCGTTAAATTTTGGACATGCATATGAAAACCTATGTCCAAATGTGCATGTAAACCTGGGGAACTTAAACACCGAATTTTTAAAATAAGGACTTGATTTTTAACGTATTCTTTGAAATTACATATTAAGATACTCTCACAATAAGTATTGGAAGGAAAGGAATTCAAGCAGTTGCTTCTTTGTATTACTGAGCAACCGGCCGTTTAGCTATCGGCCTGCATTTGGGAGATGCTGGGTTCGAACCCAATGTCGACGGCCCTGAAGTGCATGTTTTCCATGGCTTCACATTTTCACAGAAAAAACGGTGTTACTGTACCTTAATTAAGGCCACATTTGCTTCCTTCCCACCCCTAGCCATTTTTAGCTCATCATCACCATACGACCTATCTGTGTCGGTGTGAAAGGGAAATGGTAGAAACCATCAAATAAATAAAATGCTGTAGGTTATGTTCAATTAACTTTCATTATTAAGGTTTAAATTTATGATTATAACTGGCCACTGTTCTTTGACTGATAATTACATTCAAACTTTCCACCTTTTTGTCTCTTTCATAATACAAGGAAACTAAATGTTATGTACACAGTCAATGAAAATTTACATTCTCCGAAGTTCCATACATTCATAGTTTAGGAATGTTTTTATTCAGTTTTGTCATTAGGATACATCTAAATGCGGCTTAGAGTTATTGTAGAATAGTTAGTTTATTAGTAAATATAATTCTGCTTTATTATTTTTTAATCGTTTCATTGTATGGGAGATATCTGTTTGGAAATTTAGTTAATTCTATTGTTTCTGTTAACCTGCTGTAATTAGGATAATGTAAGTCCGGTTTAGAATTGAAGAGTAGCTATGTTTATTAGATAGTAACTTGCTTGCTTTGGAAAGGCCAGAAATCTCATGACATCAGAGACGTCTATGAACTTATTTACCAGGTTACATCCGGCAAAACTGGTATTGACTTCATTGTGTGTGCAAGCTTACAAGATTGAGTTACTGAGGTTCAGCGCTATTCAGACAGCCTTACGTCAATTACACTCGACAGTGCATCCTCTCGAACTTGTGTTTTCTCTGTCCTGTGATGACCTGGGTAAGGAACAACGTTGGCAGGAGCTACGAGATCATGTTGCAGCGTGTCCTGAAGATGAGTTTCCACTTCTCTGTGGTGATCTTAATGCGCATGTTGGTCACATTAATAATTTTTATACCTGCCATGGTGGTAATACCTTCGGTATCTGATATGGTGATGGAACTCATATTTTAGGTTTCACTTGTGGTGATTGCAGCAAGCAAATTGACATCGTTGTTCAGCACCGTGATCTCCAACCAACAAAGGATGTGAATGTCATATCATCTGACTGTGTACCACCTCTGCATAAGGTAGGCATAGCGGATTTAATGACCTCTATGCATCGTAGAGGTGGAGGGATAAATGCCCCCGAGAAGATCAAGTGGTGGAATCTTAAAGACTGGAAGGAGACCATAGCAGACAGCATAAAATTTCCTCTTGTTGACCTGAATGCAATTGGCAACATGTGGACACATTCTACGGATCTTTCACTGCAACCGTCGCAGTAATATTCGGTACGACATAAACTAGTTCTTACTGTATTGAAAATCAAGCGTTCTTATGGATGATTCCAGTCCAAGAAGAGGTGAAGGAAAGACAGAGGCATACTGTATATAAATTGGCTTTCACAAAAGACTCCAGAACTAAGGGAAAGGATTGTCTTTGCCGAACGTGTGGCTAAGAATTCTGAATCGAGGCGCACTCACTGTAATTACCTGTGTACAAGGTGTATCAGAACTGTTCTGACAAGTAAATCCGAGATGCCCTTCGTGTAATGTTTAAGATGATGGTGCAGTTGGATTGCCGTGGAAATGTTTCTTTATCAGGAAATGAAGTATTTACTTTATTTGCTATACCAGAGAGTCAGCCGCTGACCGTTGCTGTGCGTCAGAATAGGCAACGGAGGGGAAGTGAAAAGTGGGAGACAGAGGTAATGCTCGGTGAGAATGGACAAGTTTCTCGTTCATTTTGCATAGTCGCTTCCGAGCTCCGGTAGGCAGTGTACAGTTTGTTCTACAGAAATTGACTACTATGTGATCCCCATAGAAAGAGAAGACATACTTTTGCCAAGAATACAGACAGCTTTCCAAGTCGTTCGCCACACACTACACATCCTGTACAGAGTTTAGAGGTCACTGACTACTACACCATTGTGAACTATGCACCAAAATAGGAGGGGGCCATATAGAACTTCTGTTGTAATCAAACCGTTGGGCGTATTGATTCCTTCGTTTAGTATTTCATTGAATTTACAATGTTGTGAGTGAAGGATCTCACAGTCGCGATGCGGCAGCTTTGCATCTTCGAGCATGTTAATTAACATAGAATATTACTGCGACAAACAGACGAGAGGACAAACAATCTGGTGCTTTCCTTGACTGACAAGTGTGTCGATATCCATAATCCTGTAGACTGCTCCTTCGGGCGATGGGTGAAACATCCTGGCGAAGATTATCGAACATGTAGAGGTCCTCTTCTCTCTTCACTGGATAAGAGCTGAAACTGACACAAAGACCTTAGACTGAGTTCTCGCACACAACCACGTGGAAAATATCGAAGAACAATAGGTAACTTAGTTCTCGAAAATCTGCTTCACTCGACGACTACCAGAAGATAAGAGATAAGAGAGCGTTTATTCCAAAAACACAGGTATTTAAGCATTTACCCGGGCGGGTGTGTCTCTATGTCGTCTCGTAATTGGACATCGTACTTTCAGCTGATAGGTTCTCTAATTCTAGATATCACTGTCTCCAGAGTATTCCACACGCTCTGCTAATTAGAGCGGCCTTGAAAGTTTCCCAAGATGTCACATGACTCAGCTGGCTGGTCGATTGAATAATCAATACTGCGCTCCCTGCCTGTCCAAACCGGTTCCCTATAAGCAGACACGACTCTGTTGGCATAAACTTGTAATATATCACCCTTAATGAAAGAAT
This sequence comes from Anabrus simplex, assembly GCF_040414725.1. Taxonomy (NCBI): domain Eukaryota; kingdom Metazoa; phylum Arthropoda; class Insecta; order Orthoptera; family Tettigoniidae; genus Anabrus; species Anabrus simplex. Next base: position 37,245,749 of record NC_090279.1, read on the forward strand.
GATAACATCCCATTTCCACATACAAAAAATGTGCATTGTAGGCCAAAGTTGAAGGGGACAATACGAAAGTCAATTCTTCGAAATATTGATTAGTGTATGTGTGAAGCAGCTATACCGGATGAATGAATAAATAGTGTAGTAGCACCGTGTGGCTATTAGATTCACGTGGTCAAATGTGTCACGATTGACATATCTAAGGATCTTCATAAGGTAGATCTCGGGAAACTACTGACAAAAATTAGTGTGGTTGGGATAGATAAAATAGTGGCTAAATGGGTGACTATAAAGACGTGGCCAAATTATTAAACATTAAAAAATTAAGAATTGGGCACATAAGATGTTACCAATTTTTAAGTTGATGACTTTCGACTTGGTATGCATCCCGTTAGCTTCCATGAGTGACTTGATTAGACTGGGCATACCCTCAAACAGTATTTTACACTGACTCTTTAAATCATCATGACACCAGATCTGAACGAGCTTCTCAATAAAGCCAATTTTTGTCGTTATATTCGTTTTTTGGACTTTTATTTTCTATTGCCCAAGAATGTTTTATGGGGTTCATGTCTGGACTGTTTCTAGGATTTGTGGCAAAAATAAATTCACTTTGGCCAAACCACTCTTGCACCTGAGCTATCAAACGGGTTGTTAATGCTATATTGTTCACGTCCCATAGTTCCTTCTACAATATATAATCGTCCACAGCCGTACCAAGGAAACACACTCCAGACCATCACTGAAGTTGGATGCTTCACTCTCTGCTTCACTCAATCTGGATGGAATGCTTCTACTCCTTTTCTTCTGACACATTGACTACTCACTTCTTTGAGAGGAATTACAGATTAGTCACTAAAACAAACCTGAAATAAATAAAAGAAATAAGCCTAGCATTAAATGCAATAAGCTGTACAGTTTGAAAGAAGAATTTCATACATTTACTGTACTATACGGTCACACCACTTAGATTGGATTAAAAAGGAATAATGATTGATAATTTAGGATTTACAGTAATTGTCATGGACTTGCCTGTTTCCATTGATCAGATGACCAATTCTGGAGAGTCTTAGCCCACTGGAACCTCTTTGCAGCCATAGCAGGAGTAATCTTCGCTTTTCCTTGAGGTCGTCTTGCTCTCATTCTAGCATTAAACAGCTCTCTTCTCTCAGTCCTGGCTGGTTCCAAAGACCCATACTCTTCTAATTTCTTACATAAATCCAAACTAGTAACATTGCGGTTGTTTACTGACAAATTAATCAGTTTTTTCTTCCTCCTTGGGGTTAGTTTCTTCTTTCGCCCACAGTTTCCAACACGTTGACAATTTGTCTTCCCCTTATCTTCACATTTTAAAATTCTACTTACAGATTGATGTGATGGATGCAATCTAGAATCTATATCTTGCTGTGAATAACGTTTCTCAACAAGTAGCTCTCTGACAATGCCTTTCTTGGCGAGAGGTCCTTTCGTCTCCCAATAACCTCAAAATTTGACCGTTCTCAAAAACCACTATTAATAAATATCAACTGATCTCGTGAATAGTATCAATAATGCATGCAACTTACTGAATGCACAATCTTAATAATAGGTCACATTATTTACTTTCTTACAGCAACAATATGCAGATATAGACAATAAAGAACAGAACATGTTCACTAACAAAAGTGAACAAAACCATATGAATAAGGAAATTACATTGTGGTTCTCACTGTAGCCACTGTATGAAAAAATACAGTAGTGTGGACAGGGATATGCCAAGTGGTAACTTTACCACCAAAGGCTATAAAGGTCAATAAATTACATAAAGATAGAAATATACCTTTTACCATTAAAATTTGGCCTCGTCTGGTGTATTTCTCAAAAATGGAACCCAGAGCATTAGAGTAGGTGAAGCTTTATTTGATCCTGTAAAAATTATGGGATTGGCTCCCATGGGATAGTATTATGAGACCTTTATTTTCTGATATATATAAACAATTTGATTAATGAACTGAGGAAGGTGATGAGGCTCTTTGTAATAAATAAGTTTCAGGATTGTGAGTAACTGCATAAAGGACCTTCACAATATTGTAAGATGGACATCGGGCAATGCTATATTGGTAAACGGGGTGAAAATTCAGGTTATGTGTTTCACAAATAGAAAGAGTCCACTGTGGTTTAATTATTGTGTTGATGGGATGAAAGTTCTTCATGGGGATCTCTGTAAGTACCTAGTTATTCATAATATGTACTGTATATATCTTCATTGTGGTAATCATATAAACATATTGCAAAATAAAATATACAGGTCTCTTAATATGTTCATGAGGTTATTTAGGGGTTGTAAAGGAGAGGGCATATAAATCTCCAGCAAAACCACAATGAGAGTATGAGACCATCAGCAGTATATTACTTAAGTGGAGAACGGGAAATAATACACAGAAATAGCTCCATTTCTTGTGGGTGATTTCTAACAAAAGAGTTGTGTTAAAGAGATGTTGCAAAGTTTCAGCTGGGAGGACTTGGAGAAAGGAGACAAGTTGTTTGATTAAAGAGTATATTCTGAGATATCATTGGAGAGTTGGCTTGGAATGGCATTAGCTGATGAATACATTTAAGTCATGTTCTTTAAGTGTAGGAAAGGTCACAACATGAAGATATGTTGGAATTCATGGGGACAAATTTTGGCAAATGTTCACTTATAGGAAGATAATTTAATGATTGAAATAATTTACCATGGGAGTTTTTTCATTTATTGTCACAACCTTTTTCTACATAAACAACCAACAGACCTAAATGCAGTTGTTTGATTGATTCATTCATTGATTGGATTGGAACATTGACTGATTTATGTTTTTTGGTCTTAATGTGATGTACAGAGAGGGATGATGGATATTTCTATGCTTATGATTTAAGCGTTGCCCACTTGTTGGGAAAGTAGTGGGAATAATGTGGGATTATTTGATATTACAGTGAAGTGTTTTCAGAAAGAAAGTATATAGGAATATAGAAATGAACAAGGGGCCGATTACCTTCGATGTTAGGCCCCTTAAAACAACAAGCATCATCATCAGCATCATGGAAATGAACAAAGAAGTGTCAAGTCAAGTCGGTATAGAAAGATGGGAATAGGGGAATGTGAACATGAAAGGATGAAGAAAATAGCTATTCAGTGTGGAAATAGGGATCAACAGAAATAGAAACACAAGCACGCAATGTTATTGGGTAATGATTTGGAGATAGTGTTTATTATTATATATTTTCCTTAAATTGTACATGCACACATACATGGAAGTGCCTCTACCCACACATGTATGAGTACACATACTCTGGTGAATATTCACGAGTATGTAGGTAATTTTAAATTTACATATTTGCAAATGATCCTCCTTTTCTGTGCTACCTTGTCTACTGATATCATACACAGTGTTCATTTTCATGTTCTTATCTCTCTTATAATTTGTCTGGAAAACAGTGGCAAAAGGGACCGGGTTAAAACGCAGCAGGTCATTATGCAAGTTTGGTTCCAAAAACGGTAAAAAATAAAATAAATAAATGCAATGTAAATTTTAATCTAATAGAAGTTGTATACTATTATTTAAAGTAGTTGAACAAGTTGTACATGTGTTGATTATGTTTGTAATACAGAAGGTATTATGAGTAAAATTTTGTAAATTATATACATGCTTAATAGAAAAGAAAGTGTACATTGTATAATACTGTATTTTATGAAATTGTCTTCTCTGTTCTTTTAAAATTTAGTGCTTGATAATAATGTATTTTTGTGTACTATTTGCCACCAAGGTAGGCACCTCTCTTGTATTTAGAATGATTTTGAATTGATTGTTCCTTTCCATTCTTATATTTTTAAAATGAGAGGTATATTAATTTTAATCTTCATTGTGCCACTGTTAAATTTATTTTCTCAGCTGTTTCTTGTTTAGGCTTATGTATTTGTATTCCTTTACTTCTTTACTCTACTTTTCTTATTACTTACTTATAGCCTTCCGAAGATAGTAAGGAGGAAATATTCATAGAAGAACATGCTGATGATCAGCTGTTGTCATACATCAAAGAAGAAAAAAAGTAAGTACACTACAAATAGAGCAATAGAGCAAACGCCGGAAAAGCCATCCATCTAATTTTTGATCTGATTTTTGATATGCTCTATTGGTGGAAAAGAATCTAATTCCCTCTATGGGAACTTAGAATTTCCATTTGGAATTGCTAGGCGGGCATTAATTCCATTGTGGAGTTTTATCTCCTGTATGCAGTTATCAGACTGTGCTTCAATAAATAAGCTTCTGATAAGTTCACCTGCATACACCCCAGCGTCAGTGGGTAGGGTCTGACACATCCCACTCTGAAGAGTCTAGTGTCAGACCTAAGACGAAACGCTGGTTAATAGAGCAAACGCCGGAAAAGCCATCCATCTAATTTTTGATCTGATTTTTGATATGCTCTATTGGTGGAAAAGAATCTAATTCCCTCTATGGGAACTTAGAATTTCCATTTGGAATTGCTAGGCGGGCATTAATTCCATTGTGGAGTTTTATCTCCCGTATGCAGTTATCAGACTGTGCTTCAATAAATAAGCTTCTGATAAGTTCACCTGCATACACCCCAGCGTCAGTGGGTAGGGTCTGACACATCCCACTCTGAAGAGTCTAGTGTCAGACCTAAGACGAAACGCTGGTTAATAGAGCAAACGCCGGAAAAGCCATCCATCTAATTTTTGATCTGATAATATAGAACATGTCGTACCTTTACACAGTTGTGTTCAGTGTTGGTTGGTTTATCTCCAAAAACTGGCCATTTTCGTCAGTTGAATCTTTTCTTTACAAGGTTTCATTTAAATGCAAATATCTAAAAATTCTATTGGTTAAAATCATCTTAAATATTCAAGAACTTTAAGATCATATTTAATGTACCATCATGTAGTTTTATTGAATACCGGTATATATCTACAAAAAGAATCTCTGGTAAAGCTAGATATTTTGAAGTGTATTTGTTTACAATACCTTTAAGCAACTATGAAGAAAGTGTACTTTCTTTCATTGTCTCTGCATCATTTGATCATCACATTCTTATCATCTGAAATGCCATCTGAAACTATTGCCTCCAGATATTGAGTAAGTTTTATTACGTTCACGCCAACAGTGACACACAGAAAAAGCGGTGTTTGTAGATTATAAATTAAATCTACAAATTCAGAATTGTTAAGTTTTATGTACATTGTAATATTTCGAACTAACATAGTCAGTTTCATTATTCAATATAACGATGGTTCAGTTCAATAATGTTGTAACTCAAAGAATGTCATTTTAAACTATTTCGTTAGATTCCTTTTTTATGATCATTTCTGGTCTCTTGTGTGTTAAGTCAGATTCCTCCAATTGTGGACGCCAGAGCAGATAAGGTGTTGTAGAAATGAAACGTTCAGGTCAGTAATGCTACATCTTCGATATCATAGTTTTCAAATAAAACTTGTGCATTGTTCTAAGCGTAAAAATATGTGGTATTGAATTTATGTTCGTTCTAGTGTTGTGGTCACACTTGCTGATTCATTTTCGTCTTCATTGTCAGTCGGGTGCTTGTAGTGTGTTGATTGCAAATATACCTACACAATTAGTATAAAGTAATAAAATGGACAGGTACAAGTGGAGTTTTAAATTTGTGCAGCTTGCCAAAAAAATTGAGAATTCTTTAAGTAAGTGAGTTTATTATCTCATAAAATTAGATAAATAGGGGGTACATTATTGCTTCACGTCCGTAGGTTTAACCTCAAAGTGCCCTACACGTGACCCCCGGGTGCTACTAAGAAAGCAATAACTTTGGCTGCTGGACCTGTCTTTAAAGATCTCCTAACAATGACAAAGTTATTTCATGGTAACAGCTCTTCTCATAGCTCCCAGACAAGAAACATTGGACCTTTCATCCATGTCTTCCAGCTTAACGTAGAGAGCAACAGCAGAGCAAAATGTGACTACCTATCGAAGGTTATCCTGGATAATAATATAGATGTTGCGTCTATACAGGAAATCCATACAGCAAATGAAGAAGAGTTTCGGAAAAGGGGCCTCATTAATGGTTTCACAGCTCTTGGTGCAACATATCACAGTGCACATGGTATAGCTACTTATGTTCGTAATAATATTCAAGATGCCTCACTGCTCTTTGAAAACGAAGACAAAGACATCCATTGTGTTGCTGTATGAGTGGCACATGTTACTATTTTTAACATTTATAAACCCCCAAACGCACAGTGGTCAGGTACCGTACTCCCGACTGCTCAACACCCTGCAGTTTATATAGGCGACTTCAACAGCCATCACGAACTATGAAAGTACTCGAATAACAGTGAATGTGGAACGAAACTCGTAGAATGGACAGAAATGAACAATCTCCATCTGATGTTTGACCCAAAGGATCCTGGTACTTTCTACTCAGCTGCATGGAATAGGGATTCCAACCTTGACCTATGTTTTGTTAGCTGCAATGAGGGAGGACAGCCCTTACATACCGGTCGTAAAGTGGTAATACATTTTCCCCACAGTCAACATCGCCCCATTATAGCGGATATTGGCATCAAAATTCCTGTTGTACGGTCAATACCACATGCTCGGTGGAACTTCAGAAAAGCAAATTGGTCAACATTCACCACTGAACTGGATAAATATGTTCGGTGGATTGCTCTCAAGCTCAACAATTACGAGCGTTTCGTACGTGCAGTTATGATGGTGGCTAAGAAGAGTACGCATGGAGGCCGTAAAAAACAATACATCCCTGGTTGGAATGTTGAGACTGATGTGCTCTATAACGAATATCTGCAGACTGGTGATGAAGACATAGCTGATGAACTTCTTTCCAGCATGGATACTACCCGGGGAGAACGGTGAATTGAAACAGTGGAGAATATCGACTTAATTCATTCCAGTAGAAGAACTTAGGCTCTCCTCAGAAAACTAGGAGGAAGGACACCTTTGGTGAAGCAAGAGCCTGGAGTTATTCCGGACGAAGTAGCATCTCACATCGTCACAACTTCCCAAACTCCATAAGAGATGAAACATACCAAACACATACGGCGCCAGCTCCAAACTCTGAAATAAAGAACACCACGCACATCATGGTATTCACTACCGCTTACGGTGCAAGATATCAATGCTGCTCTCAAAGACGTTAGACCAAGTACAGCTCCAGATTTTGATGGCATTCATCCAGAATTTCGCATTCATTTAGGGAAGAATGCAAGAAGTTGGCTGTTAAGGTTTTTTACCGACCTTCTACAGAACGGACAACTCCTGGCGGAATTCAAACGAACGGAAGTGATTTCCATCTTGAATCCAGGTAAGCCTGCCAATGACCCGAGCAGTTATAGACCAATTACCCTTCTTTTAGGAAGGCTAATTTACAACGGAATCAGCGCAACTATTTTCCAGCATATTGCAGTTGATCAAGCGGGATTCAGGCCCAATTGCAGCTGCTGCGATCAAGTGCTTTCACTGACATTCCACATGGAAGCAGGTTTCCAGAAACAACTCAAGACCTCAGCTGTATTCATTGATCTTGCAGCAGCATTTGACGCAGTCTGGAAGGAAGGATTAATTTACAAGCTTCTGCGAATTGTACACTGTAGGACCATCGTGCATGTTATAAGCAATAAGCTCAATGACAGAAGATTTCGAGTGTGTATGGGAAATAGTATGAGTAGAGAAAGGAAGCTCAAAAATGGATTACCTCAAGGATCGGTAGTGACTCCCCTACTGTTCAATTTGTATATATCCGATCTCCCAGAAACAACATCACAAACATTTTGTTATGCTGATATCATCACACTAGCCACTCAACATTGAGACCTTAGTGTGACAGAAGAAGTGCTACAAAGATACCTGATTTCACTTTAAACGTACTTCAAGAAGTGGCAACTGTATCCTATCTCTAACAAAAGAGAAGTCGCATGTTTTCTCCTGAATAATCGCCAAGCTGGCATTAAACTTCACATACGTTTTTGTCACCAAGAACTTCGGCACAGCAGCTATCCCAAAAATTTGGGGATTATACTTGATCGCACAATATCTTACAAACAACATCTTATGAATATGTCCAAAAAGCTCAAAACACGTAATATTATCCTTCAGAAATTGTATGGCTTAAGTTGGGGTTCATCAGCAAAGACTTTATGATCTTCTGCTTTGGGACTGGTTTTCTCGTGTGGCGAGTACTGTGCACCTGTTTGGCTGGATAGCCCATATACAAGACTAATTGATACTCAACTGAATGCTAGCATGCTGTTAATATCTGGTACTTTCCAGTCCACACCCCTTTATTGGCTCCCAATTCTGTCAGGTATAATGCCGCCTGATTTAAGGAGATCAAATGCTCCCATTCGAGAGTTCAAGAAGATAGAAATGAACCCTCAACTATATGTTTTGGATGATATTCCTGTTCTCAAGATAACGAGGTTCAAGTCACGACATCCATCTTTGCATGATGCTGTCGCATTGGCTGATGGGAATTTTCACCCTTTAGAAGAATGGAGAAGTCGCTTGAAAGTTACCATAGACAGTTCCTTACACAACATCTTTTCTGGTGAACATCTTTCTGGTGAACATCATCTACCGCGTAAGATTTGGACCACTCTGAATCGGGTGAGAACAAATCATGGACGATGCAAGGATGCCCTTTATAAGGGGAAATATATCTCATCACCAGAGTGCGACTGTGGCGCATGTCTGCAGATGATCACCATATTGTAAGTGGATGTACACGACGTTCCTACACAGGTAGCCCGAGTGACTTTGTGGTACCAACAGAGGAAGCCATACAGTGGATCACCCAACTGGACATTCTGCTATAAAACATGTTTCTTGTCTGTGTATATTTGTAAATACTATATATTTGTATATATGTATCTAACTTGTTGCCCTATGCCAATAATAATAATAATAATAATAATAGGTAAATAACGTAGTGATATAATATTCTTTGAAAATTGTAATTATTGTCACTGACCTCACAAGGTCCTGTTTGAAAACATTTAATGCAGTAGTGTTTTTGAACTGTATTTGTGACATTGCTAATTATTTTTTTGCTGTCACACCTTTATTGGTTACTGTGTGAAATGATCTTTGATAATCCCTGGGAAATGATTGTATAGTCTCGGATTGGTGCTCATAACCAAGCCCTTGTATCGGCAGGTCATGCAATGGCTAGTCATAGCCTAAAGTTTGACTTCAAACCAGATTTGTGATGGAAACTACGAATTCTGAGTAGGTTATTTGATTTTGTGAGTGGTTAGAGTCTTCTCGACTCTTATGTGATGCACTGACTTGTTCTTACTGTACTTTCGTAACTAGTGGCAAGAAATATTCATGTCGGTGCTCAGAACTACCCAGTACCAGCTCACACTCTCTGATTAGTCAGAGTAGAACCATGCACACAACTGAAGATCGCCCAAATAGTCAATTCTTCGAGGTTTAAATCCTGCAGTTTCTTTGTAATTCATGTATAACAGGACACAATAGGCTACGTTAGAGAACAATCTTTTATTATGACCACCAGTATAAATGTTGGTTATGGATCCTCTTCTCACACAAAATCATATTTCTATTTTTGATGGAGTCTAAATTAGCTTTCTACTTTCTAAACATATTTTGTGCAGAGGCACTCTCGGACCAGCAAAGCGACATGCATTTTATGTCTTCTTTTTTCTTGGCATATATGTCAGAGGACAGTCCATTGTCTATGTAACTTAGTCCATTTTACATCATAGATTTTAGATGCTTCTGAAGGATTCAGTCGACCGGATCTTATCTGCTACTTCCCACTTTGTTTTATATCTCACCTCAGGCGCTACTTTTACCTCACTCTCATTTGAGCAGTCTAGAAATATCATGCCGCAACTTAAATGACTTACTTTAAAATGTCTAAAATATTTGCCATGCCAGTTTGGTATTGATTTTAAGATTCATAAAATATCCTAATTGCTGACTTGTGGAAATACACGTATTTCTGTGGTTACCAATTAGTGATGAGCTTACCTTCCATTTGTGGAGAGCACATGGTCCTGAACTAACCACTTAGTTATATGGTTTCCTTCCAGCTTTAGAGTGTCGAGTGCCACATGGCCCTGAGCTGACCACTTTGTGCCACTCCTCCAGGGTCTTCATAATTTTAGGCGTGAGCGGAGTGATAATAACAAACTGATTAATATGATCGTCTGCTGTCTATGACGTATGTAAGCAGAAATATGAATTGCAAAATTCTATTCAGGCTAGAATACACTGACGGACTCCCCTCTTGTAGGTACTCATAGAATTTCACCGGATATTCTAAATGTCCTTCCCATTTAACACAGATATACCCATTTTTTATTTTTTTGAGTTATAAGTTTTTCTTCACCATGCATTTATAGGAGTCACTTAAACACGAAATCCAGAAGCGTGCAGCCATTCAAACACTATTTTGTGAAAATAAATTTTTATAGATATCGGACATAGGCTTTAGGGGAGAAAATTTGAACATACAATAAACTAATTTGAATGTTAAGGATGTGTAAAATATCCATTGCATGCCATTTTTGTAACAGAATATTCATCAGTCTGCTTCTGGTGGCAGGGTCCGGTGTTGTGATTCATTGACCCCAGTTAATTCGGTCTCGGGCCATGTCTGCATGTAGTCTTCCAACTTTCAGGCCGTTGTGCACTTTATCAGTCTATGTTGTCTGGTTCGTCCCTAGCGCCTCTTTTCACCGACTTTCTGTGTATACTCTGACTTTCCCAATATATCGTCCTCTACACACAACACATGCCCAAACCATCGCACACACCTTTCCCCAATATTTTCTGGATCGGTGCAATGCCAAAACGTTTTCTAATAACATCATTTGAAATGTGATCTCGTCTAGTTATGCCAGCCTTCCACCTAAGCAACTTCGTATCCATGATGCTTAGTTGGCGTTCTACCTCTAGAGCTGGGCAGCATTCGTTGCCGTAGAAAACGACAGGATGGATATCGATAGGACAGATATCAGTTCGGTACAACTTAGTTTAGAGATGGCCCTTCGTCCAAAGTTCGGAAGGGCGCTTGTTGTCATTCTCCACTTCAGTCAGGCTTTGCATATCCTTAAGTTGACTTCATCAGTAAGTCGGCCATCATCATAGATTGTGGAACCAATATACATAAATATCTCTACTCTTGCTATATTTTCAACGTCAACATGCATGGTTCCAACTTCTCGACGATGTAATGCAATGTATTCTGTCTTTTTCTTGTTGAGGCGCGGGGCTTATTGTGCTAGTCGATTGTTCCAGTCTTCTGTTTGACGCTGCAGGTCTAGCTTATTCTCTCCAGCCAAAATGATATCATTTGCTTAGAGAAGTATCCATGGTATTGGACTGCGCAGGTTTGTGGTAATTGTGTCCATCACAAGAATGAGCACCAGTGGTGATAAGCCGGGGCCTGGATGGACTCCTACAGTTTTGCGGAAGTCATCAGACGCTCCTGCGGCAGCTTGAACACAACTCATTTGTTCTTTGTAGAGCAATTATACCCTCTCAGCAAGGTGCTCTGGAATGCCATGTACTTGTAGGTTTGACTGATTAGGTCATGAAGTACCCGATGGAAGGGCTTCTCAGGGTCCAGAAATTTGTGATGAAGCCTCTTATTCTTTTCAGTGTTTCTCAAGTAATAGTCCGGCAGCATGGGTTTCTCCTATTGCGCCACAATTTTACACAAATCCAGCTTGGCTTGTTGTATGTTTGGCTAAATCGCTAATCCTTTTGTCGAAGATTTGTTCTAAGTCTCTCATTGCGTGGCTCAGAAGTATGATCGGGCCGTGATTAGAAAAATCGGCACGGCTTCCCTTATTTCTGTATGGATACTCCGTCGCCAGTCTGTTTATTTTCGACGTTCTTTGATGATATGGTTGAAAAGCTTGCTTTAGCCACACTGCTGCATCCCCCCATTGAGAGAAACAGAACTCTGCCGGAAGATAATCGGGACAGATGGCTTTCCCTGGTTTCATTTCCTTCAGCATAGCCTGGACTTTAGTGACGTCATTTTCCTACATTTGACCTTCAACAGCGGAGGTGATTAGGCTTCGGGCTGCTCTTCCTTTTACTGGATACAACACCTTCAGTACACTACTAACCTTCATACGGAGCGGATTCCTGGGAATGCCTCGCTCAGTTTCCGGTGGGAAATTGGCAACTACTAACGCAACTCGACCACGGCATACAGCCAGGACACCGGCCGTGAAAGACTAAACCGACAATCTCAAAGAGTTCAGGAAGCTCTCGAACCTAAGGAGCGAGCGGTGGTGAAGTGACTACCCGCATCACCAAGGACATCTTAAAATATCTTCCTTCCAACACATTTACATAAAACTCTAAATTCTCTTGGTCTCTTCCTGTAGCTCCACATCTCCCTTGCTAGTGTTCTGCCAGTGGACCATCCACATGGTGCCTGAAATGAAGACATCCAATTTTGACACAAAGTAGAGGCCCATTTCGACCAGGACCGATGTTCCTATCATAAGGGTATTGCTGACTTAATCTGACGATATAGATCAGGGGGCATGATAGCCTAGTATCATTGTCTCTGAGCTGGCTGCGGTTCGAGTTCTGGCCACGGATTTTGGGAGTTATAAAATGAAGGCATCCTCTGGTTCGGATTCCACATTACACTAGGAAACTTTGGTCATGATCATGGTATACAGTATATGTTCATGAAAGACAGGAAGTTTCCTTGCAGAAGAGACTAATTCATCTTGGTGTTGCTTTATTCCCAGTTGTCCAGAGACTTCTTTGGTTACATGGTAAATTGACTATACTCTATGATATTGGTCTGGATGGAAATGATATACGAACCGTTGCTAACCTGTATTAAAATGAGTCCGCATCGGTTGAGTTTGATAACACCAACGCCTGTGCTATTGAAATAAAGCAAGGCTCTGTTATAACTCCACTCCTCTTCAATAACTTCTATGAAAGGGTGCTTTTCTGATATTAGTATTGTTAAAGGAAACGTAATAAATAATCTGCCATATGCGGATGATACCCTTCGGTTTGCAATAAGTGCTGAAAGTCCACAGATATTAGCGAACTGTGTGGTCAAACAGAGTTGTGCGATTAAACACGAAAACACTAACTTAATGCACGTAAGAAAACATGTCATTCAACCTATATATTACCAGTATATTAGGTCTCTCACCTGTGTATTTGATCACAGCTTGAGCAGTCCTGTTGAAACTGGGTCCCAAGGACTGCCTTCAAGAGAATTATTTAAAGCCTCTGTAACAGGGACTTAATTTTCTCCGTCCATGTTTACTTCGGTGTTGTGTATCTCCTGTCTTACTTAATGTTGTTGAGGCCTGAACTCCATCCTCTGAGATGTGGAGCTACAGTACTCCGAGCTGGAGGTCACGTACAATATCGGAATCAATATCATTCGAAATTATTAGGTAGTGCAGTGGTTTATACGTTTAGAGAATAATAAGTTAAAACCAAATCCATCAAAAAACCAAATCCATGCTTTTCACGTGAGGAATGAAGAAGCATCTTGAAACTTGCAGGTCAAGTGGATGGCAGAGGTACTGGAACACAGTGATACACCTATGTACCTGTGGCCGCACTTTGCAGGTGTCACTGCGCCAACTCCAAGGCAAAACTTCTCTCTCACGATGCTTCGACGTGATCAGGTAGGGCTGCTCATCCAGATCGCCTGAAAACTTGTGAAAATTGAATAGAAGTTGCTCCGTGATTACGAAGAGCCCTGGACGACGTGGATGTCTTTAAACAGACTGCGAATTGGGACAACGTAAAGAATAACATCTACCTGAGACTAGTGCTCGTATCTGGCGCTAGACAGCACCACTGTAATATGTGTAACCTTTCTTGTACTTTTTACTGTATTATGCGACTGACGCAAATAAATAAACGACCTCCTTCCGTTTATCTCAAAGATACACTTAAAAAAAGAGGTGTAGGGGAAGAAGGAGAAAATCTTGTCTACGGACTGTGCAAGAATGGTATGGACTCGGTACCCCCACGCTTTTCCAACTTGCTGAGGACAAGGATCAGGTCGCCCCGATGACAGCCGACATACGATGAGGATATTGTAGAAGAGAAGAAGATGAGTAATTGCTAGTTTTATATTGTGAAAATATCTGTACAACTTAGAATGCGATAAGCCTGAATTATTCCGCCTCGTGTGGCTTAAATACTGCTTTAGTAACAGACATGTCATTGCTGAATGTTTCATATGGCAGCGCATTTCGACACACGGCGCACTTCCGTCTCGGAATGCAAGAGAAACAGTGCTTCGCGATGGCGTGGTGGAACATGAACCACGTTTCATAGCTAAGTCTAATTCACTGACAAAAATGTTCGACGTTCTGATACAGATAAAATATGAGGTTCATGAAATATTTAATGAGCAGATGTACAACGTACAGTATGATAAATATATGATGCACAGTATTGTAGTAGCAGTATACTGTGCCTGTAATATACAGCGTTTCCTTCTTCATTACGCGCTTACAATGGTAATAAAAGCCGTTAAATGCACATTAAACAGCAACTAATGTGAATAATATAAAATGATTAACGAAACTTAAAAACAGTTTAAAATAGTTATTATATGTATACCTAAAGCATGCGGTACCTGAGTGGCTCAGACGGTTAAGGCGCTGGTCTTTTAACCCCAACTTGGCAGGTTCGATCGTGGCTCAGTCCGGTGGTATTTGAAGGTGCTCAAGTACGACAGCCTCGTGTCGGTAGATTTACTGGCATGTATGAGAACTCCTGCGGCACTAAATTCCGGCACCTCGGCGTCTCCGAAGACCGTAAAAGTAGTCAGTAGAACGTAAAGCAAATAACATGTTTATTATCATTATTATTTCAACTTGAATAATTACAAAATGAGTAATAAAATATCAGAAGAGCCCAAGGTCGGTATTATGTGTATAGTAACAGACTTGGTCTATTCTAGTTTAAAATTTTACTTCAAATTAAAGTTTTAAAACATAATTCTAGAAACTTTTGCACTTCTTTCTGTTATAATGTGACCCTCCTTTGAGAACAATAATGTCATTTTTCCGTGTGAAAGACCTTACATTTTGGAGTGCATTGTTATTTTAATCACTTGACTCGCGATTCGGAATATAAAGAGTCTCGGCTTCTCTTCAGGGCAATGTCACGCGGAGTGTTTCTATTGTGGCGAGGAGATGAACAATGCACCATTCAAAGCTCTGCTGTTCCGAAGCATCGATGGTTCCTGTTCACTCGACACGACACACGAAGTAATTTCAGTGCTTCGAAACAGTGGAGCTCTGATGTGTTGATTGCGCCGGCACAGTGTTTCGAAGCCTACTGGGCCTATGGTATAAATGTAAGGTGATCTAGAGACGTCTCCTCTGAAATATAAATGCAATTTTTTCGCTTATGAACATTCAGAGTCGATGGCAGATGTTCATACATCCCTGTAGCTTGTACCGTCACGAAGGAGTGTTGGCAGATATCCACCTCGTTAATAGCTCGGAACACGGGGCGCATGACTGTACTTCGTAGTGTTTCGTCGTAGATAAGTACAGAAATATTACGGCAACCACCTCAGAACACCATGGCAGCTGCTTTAAAATTGGAGCTATATTTCTTTCTGTTCTACTTTTCCTTTTTAAATTTTAAATTTTGCACTTTGCTAAACAAATAACGATTCAGGTACAGCACTAGCTCGTTATCTTTGGTACAATGTTGGAAAAATCGGATAATAGTAAATTAACAATATGAGCATGAAACTCCCTAATTACAATTTTTACATGAGCGCTACTGATCCTTTCACTCAACAGTCAAGGAGGCGGATCTCCCAATTTCTACATCAGTGGAAGAGCTTTTTGTTCTACAAATTCACATTTTAGTAGACTATTCTCGAAAGTTACAAGTTCAGAGACCTATTCAGGCACAACCTACATTTAACAAAATTAAACAGTAGTCACTGCCCTAACAGCTGAACAGTCTAATTGCCTAAAATGAAATGAATGGTGTTAACTGTAGCAGGGGTAACAAGTACCCATTTTACCTGGCCTTTGGTAAAAGCAAAAGGTAAAGTTACTGGCCGAAAATCGAAATGGTAAGGAGGCAAACACTTGCACTCCTTGATATTTACATGAAATTCTTAAAACCCTATTTGGGATTACGGCCCGACGTTACAGAGGCTAAGCCGATACTACGGAGGTGACTGCATGGAGAAAACATTTAAGTTACAGTAATGCCTGGTGGATTTTAATGGTTATAAAATCATAGCCATCTCAATATCAAGTTGAGAGGGAACACAAGAGAGTTAATCACCCTCTATTTCCTGATTTTGTTTAAGTTCTTGTGACTTGTTTGAAATTTACATTTAAAGTTTGAAATTAACATTTGAGAAAATAAAAGTTACAGTACTAAATATTTGAAACCTTCCCCTCGAGCTAGCTCTCAAATACTATTACGTAGTTAGACCGAGACTGCCATTACCTTGAGCTGGTGGACATCCATATGATGGACGAGGGAGCCTTTCCCCTGCCTCCGTTACGTACACGCTCTAGACTGGAGCGGTCACCAGGCCTCGGCTTTTATAGCGGAGAGGAAAGTTCCAGGAAACTCTGGACCAAGGCTCTGACACACCCCCATTCTTATTGGTTAATTTATTAAATATGAGAAATTCCTGATTGGTCGATACATAAATGTACAAAAATTTTCACTGGCCAACGTCTTCAGTTGGTGGGAAGAGATTGAATTTTTGATAATTTTTGAACATCAAAAACAAACACTAAATATTCCAGTTTAGGAATACTTAACACACAAAATTTATTCGAAATATAGTAGTTCATCTCCACCTCAGAGGCGCAACATGATAATAGTGACATCTGTCGAGAAATGTTCCACACTATTTCCAAAATGAGTTTCAGGTTTCATGATCTACAAGGCGCTGGTGTACCTCCGGTACCGTAACCATGGCATGGATCTGTTATGTTCTAGCTCACCAGTGGGTGCGAGATGTGTCGCACATGTGGATTTGACTCTGTTTTACGACCTGATGGTCTTCCCGGCGTCAAGCCTACGTGATGGGATGTAATCACTATTACGTGTTGCTAGTGTTGCATAAATATGAAGAGGAAAATCCTGGGACAAACACAAACACCCAGTCCCCGAGCGTGAATCAAGACCAGTTACAATTTTATCAGAACTGAATGCATACAGTGGCGGCTCGAGATCTATTCCGCCAGTGGGGCCCTATATAGAGTTTTCGGCCGTGTAAATAGGATTGCAGGTATTTTTGAAACATGGGTATCTATACCGTACCACAAAACTCCAAAGGAGAGTACGTATAGCAAAATATATCGGCCTACATATATACACTAAATGGTTAATAATGAAGAAATAGCATTTAACTCAACAAATGGCACATTACTTATTGGCATCCACCAGATTCCTCCTTATGAACTGAACAAACAGTGAGTGAATTCAGTCTGTTTTGACCAATATTATTCAAAGATAGTCATTGACTCTTTTTAATGTGCTGTAACTTCGCTGTTCTTTCACTGTTGAAACTGGCGTAGTTAGTGCAATTTGTAGAGTTTTGTGTACCTCAGAGAACGATTCTTCGGAGGAATGCTTCATGAAGTATGTAAACAAATCACAGACAAAAGGAAATATCCTTAAAGTATAATTGCGATAAATCACTGAAGGGTCATTTCTCAGTTTATCTTGGTCGATAAATGGACTGCAACTTAATGAAAAAGTATTGACTAAATTCGTTGGAAAATTTCTCTGAAAGTAGCAAATTTTTCGGAACAAAATTTCGAACTACTTAATATATGAGACTGTGGTAATCGGTCTTTCATTTGGTTGATCACTATATCCCACACTTCGATGGCTTCTACAATCAGATTTAAACCAGAACTCTATTTAGAGCTTTTTGTTGTTGGAGGAGAACATTCATTTTCATCTACCTGATACCTCTCATTATTTTCTCTTATTTCTGAATCAACTGATACAAAATACTGTAATGCGTTGCGTAGGTAACTGCTCTGGCACTCTGCATCGCAATCGTGTTATAGTCTCAAAGAAGAATTCCAGAAAAAAATTCTGAATTGTTAAAGTAATATTTTAACCAAAACACTCCTTTATTGTTACATCACCCCTACCATATTTGTTCTCAATCTTCTCAAAACATTACAATAAATGTGATTTCTTTTAAGCCCATACGGAATGTAGTTGAATGGAAATAGTCCAAAAGGGGTGGTTACGGCTGAGATTTCTTTATCTTCATCTCCTAAGCATGTCAGGGAGAAGGCTTGTCACATGTCTAATTTAAAAAACACTCTTTTTCCCTGAAGAAAGTAACTGAAGTCATCAGTGTGAGGTATAGTACACTCGTTGAGTCTGCGATAGTTACCACACACACACACACACACACACCAGGTTAACCCGTCAAAGCCCAAATACAATGTACGGAATAGATCTATGTATTTCATTTTAGATTAGGTTAGCTACATTACGAATAACAAAGCAAAACTAAATATCTAGAGGCAAAGTTTTCCACAAAAAAAAACAAACATGAAATACAGGGATGCCACCTGTAGGTTACATTGGTCAGTATAGTTACAGTTTGCAGCCTGCTGGTAGCCAACTTTCAATTGCGAAGACAACTGCTGCTCCTAACGCATATTGGACTGTCGCGGATGCTGGGCCGGTTTAGATCCTTGGTAAGGCTCAAAGGCTACGAGGTAAACAAATCGCGTAGGAACTGACCATAGTTTAAGGCCGAACCTTAGAGGTTTCCCCTTGCTTGGCGCTGTGATGGCTGTAATAGGAAACCATTGCTTCATCCACTGCAAGATCACTTGAACCGATTCCCTCGAATTACTGCCCAAAGTTTTGATTAAGAAATGTCAAGTATTTTTGTACCTTGCTAAGTTCGTTATTGAGGGAAAGATTCATATTTTCTCAAGGGTACAAATACTGATTAATTTTTGGAAGTGTATTTCTTCCCATGCTTTGGAAACTAAGTTATTGTAAACATTCTTATGTCTTCCAGATGCGTTTTGCCAGTCAAAAGTAGTGCAGTGATATAAACTCTTAAGTCATCTGAATTCATGTCCAACATATGGTTCCAGTGCACAACGTATAATTTTGACATTTTCACAATGAGATTCATCTTCTGCAATGAACAGTAACTCAAAACTCTGAGCTGGAGACAGTTGCGGTCCGTCATATTCTGAAGGTTCCTCATGCCCGTCCCTCACCCAATCGGAAAATAAAATTATCCTCCGTAGCTGCCCACAACTTGTTGTATTTTTCCTTAGAAGGTGCTCGTTTATTTTTCCCAGAAAAACCAGGCGCCTGCCACATTTCATTACCAGGTACCGGCGTACCATCATCTGCTGATATATTTATTTCCACTGTCAACCTCAACATTCTACCGGAAAGGGGATTGAGATCGACAGAATTAGTTGCCTCATCGCCACTTCTCTCATCTGTAAAATACCTGTCCTTTTGTAGAAACATAGTTATATCATCTATAGATATATAGATCTTCCAACATTTCTAGTACCTCATCCAATATCAGACTGAAAAGGGAAAGAAAACATTAAATGAATATCAGATACTATTCATAACTGAAACTGGACAAAAAGGCCTACTTTATGTGACCAATGACACATACAGGTAACATCAAGCCTTTCATGTCAATAACAAATGTTTAAATTATAATATTATGATTAAGAATGTATCACATTCATTTCTGATTATTTAAGCGATATACAAGCATAAACTTCAAAATACAATTACATTTTATCACACGCTTTCCATGACATAATAACGCGCAGTTGCTTCTCCATTTCAATCCAGTCAGCTTCCTCTTGTACTTGAGCGTGAGCTGACTGACCAGTGCAGGCTGCGATTTAAAAAT
The DNA here is from genome assembly GCF_040414725.1 of Anabrus simplex. Classification (NCBI taxonomy): domain Eukaryota; kingdom Metazoa; phylum Arthropoda; class Insecta; order Orthoptera; family Tettigoniidae; genus Anabrus; species Anabrus simplex. Next base: position 37,265,675 of record NC_090279.1, read on the forward strand.
GGCCCATTTCAAATTCCAAGACCTTTCTTTGAGTACTTCCAACAGGCAGAGAAGTTCAAGCAGGAAATTTGATTAATATTAGGTGACATTGTGTTTTGACAGGTTAAGAAAGGATTTCAGCTTCATCATTCCACAAAGAGAAATGCATTTTCCTGAATGATCTGTTGTTGTTTGAGTCATCAGTCCATAGTCTTCTTTGATGCAGCCCTCCATGCCACCCTATCCTGTGCTAACCTTTTCATTTCTACGTAACTATTGCATCCTACGTCTGCCCTAATCTGCTTGTCATGTTCATACCTTGGTCTACCCCTACCGTTCTTACCGCCTGCACTTCCTTCAAAAACCAACTGAACAAGTCCTGGGTGTCTTAAGATGTGTCCTATCATTCCATCTCTTCTTCTCTTCAAATTTAGCCAAATCGATCTCCTCTCACCAATTCGTTTCAGTATCCCTTCATTCGTGATTCGATCTGTCCATCTCACCTTCAGCATTCTTCTGTAAGACCACACCTCAAAAGCTTCTATTCTCTTTCTTTCTGAGCTAGTTATCGTCCATGTTTCACTTCCATACAATGCCACGCTCCACACGAAAGTCTTCAAAAACATCTTTCTAATTCCGGTATCAATGTTTGAAGTGAGCAAATTTCTTTTCTTAAGAAAGCTCTTCCTTGCTTGTGTTAGTCTGCATTTTATGTCCTCCTTACTTCTGCCATCGTTAGTTATTTTACTACCCAAGTAACAATATTCATCTACTTACTTTAAGACTTCATTTCCTAATCTAATATTTCCTACATCACCTGCCTTCGTTCGACTGCACTCCATTACTTTTGTTTTGGACTTATTTATTTTCATCTTGTACTCCTTACCCAAGACTTAATCCATACTATTCAGCAACTTCTCGAGATCTTCTGCAGTCTCAGATAAAATAACAATATCATCGGCAAATCTCAAGGTTTTGATTTCCTCTCCTTGGACTGTGATTCCCTTTCCAAATTTCTCTTTGATTTCCTTTACTGCCTGTTCTATGTAAACATTGAAAAGGAGAGGGGACAAAATGCAGCCTTGCCTCACTCCTTTCTGGATTGCTGCTTCTTTTTCAAAGCCCTCGATTCTTATCACTGCAGACTGAATTTTATACAGATTGTAGATAATTCTTCGTTCTCGGTATCTGATCCCTATCATCTTCAGAATCATAAATAGCTTGGTCCAATCAACATTATCGAATGCCCTTTCTAGATCTACAAATGCCATGTACGTGGGCTTGTCCTTCTTGATTCAATCCTCTAAGATCAGACGTAAAGTCAGGATTGCTTCACGTGTTCCTACATTTCTTCTAAAGCCAAATTGATCTTCTCCCAACTCAGCTTCAAATTGTTTTTCCGTTCTTCTGTAAATAAAACGTGTTAAAATTTTGCAGGCATGAGATACTAAACTAATGGTGCGGTAGTTTTCCCACCTGTCAGAACCGGCTTTCTTGGGAATAGGTATAACAACATTCTTCCCAAAATTGGATGGGACTTCTCCTGTCTCATACATCTTGCACACCAAATGAAATAACCTTGCCATGCTGGTTTCTCCTAAGGCAGTCAGTAATTCAGAGGGAATGTCATCAATTCCAGGTGCCTTGTTCCTATTGAGGTCACTCACAGCTCTGTCAAACTCTGACCTCAAAATTGGGTCTCCCATTTCATCAGTATCAACAGCCTCTTCATGTTCCAGAACCAAATTATTTACCTTCATACAGCTGTTGGATATGCTCCTGCCATCTTCCTGCTTTGTCTTCTTTCCCTAGAAGTGGCTTTCCATCTGAGCTCTTAATATTCATACACCTAGATTTCCTTTCTCCAAAGGTTTCCTTGATTTTCCTGTATGCAGCATCTACCTTTCCCAGGACCATACAGACTTCGACATCCTTGCACTTCTCCTTCAGCCATTCTTCCTTAGCTACCTTGCACTTTCTATCCACTTGATTCTTTAATCGCCTGTATTCTTTTCTGCCCTTTTCATTTCTAGCATTCTTGTATTTTCGTCGTTCATCAATCAGGTCTAGTATCTCCTGAGTTATCCACTGATTCTTAGTTGATCTTTTCTTCCTTCCTAACATTTCTTCAGCAGCCCTACTGACTTCATTTTTCATGACTCTCCACTCTTCCTCTATAGTGTTTCCTTCAGCCTTTTCATTTAGTCCTTGTGCAACATGTTCCTTGAAACAATCCCTCACACTCTTTTCTTTCAACTTGTCTAGATCCCATCTTTTTGCATTCTTTCCTTTCTTCAATTTCTTCAACTTCAGATGGCAGTTCATGATCAACAAGTTGTGGTCAGAGTCCATGTCTGCTCCTGGGAAAGTTTTGCAATCCAACACCTGGTTCCTGAATCTCTGCCTAATCGTATTGAAGTCTATTTGATACCTTCCAGTGTCTCCAGGTCTCGTCCACGTATACAGCCGCCGTTTGTGGTGTTTGAACCAAGTATTGGCAGGGACTAAATTATGATCAGTGCAGAATTCAACCAGCCGACTTCCTCTTTCATTCCGTTGTCCCAATCCAAATTCTCCTACTGCACTACCTTCTCTTCCTTGGCCTACCACTGAATTCCAGTCTCCCATCACAATTAGATTCTCATCACCTTTGACATATTGTATTAAATCTTCTATCTCCTCATATATTCTTTCAATTTCTTCATCATCCGCTGAACTAGTAGGCATATAGACCTGCACTATTGTGGTGGGCATTGGTTTGAGGTCTATCTTGACGACTATAATTCTTTCACTATGCTGCTCGTAGTAGCTTACCCGCTGCCCTATTTTCTTATTCATTATTAAACCAACTCCTGCATTTCCCCTGTTTGATTTTGTGTTGATAACTCGGTAGTCGCCTGACCAAAAATCTTGTTCTTCCTGCCAACGTACTTCACTTATACCAACTACATCTAACTTTAGCCTATCCATCTCCCTTTTCAGATTCTCTAACCTACCTCAACGATTCAAACTTATAACATTCCACGCTCCGACTCGCAGAATGTCGGTATCCATCTTCCTGATGATCGCCCCCTCTTGTGTAGTCCCCACCCGGAGATCCGAATGGGGGACTAGTTTACCTCTGGAATATTTTACCCGGGAGGAAGCCATCATCAGTACATCATTCATACAGGGATAGCTGCATGCCCTCGGGAGTTAGTTACGGCTGTAGTGTCCCGTTGCTTTCAGCCGTGTAGCAGTATCAACACAGGTAAGCCATGTTGAGTATTATTACAAGGCCGTATCAGTCAATCATCTAGACTGCCGCCCTTGCAACTACCGAAAGGCTGCTACCCCCCTTTCGATGAACAATTCGTTAGTCTGGTCTCTCAACAGATACCCATCCAATATGGTTGCACCTGCGGCTCGGCTATCTGCATCATTGGGACACGCAAGCCTCCCCACCGCGGCAAGGTCACGTGGTTCGCAGAGGAGGCCTGAATGATCTAAGAATTCTTAAATGAAAAATCGTGTACGTGTTGTTTGAAACAGACATAAATCTGTAGCTCTCAAGGCTATAACTCCCTTCACCAAAAACAATAAGATACGTAGAAGACTATCATCATCACCCTAAATCGAATTGGTGAGAAGAGATCGATTTGGCTAAATTTGATGAGCGGGAGAGATAAAATGATAGACACCCAGCACATGTTCATCGTGTGTAGCCAGTAAGAACGGTAGGGGAAAGCCAAGGTGTGAATATGACAAGCAGATTAGTGCAGAAGTAGGGTGAAGCACTTATGTACAATTAAAAGGTTGGTACAGAATAGGATGACATGGAGGGCTGCATCAAACCAGTGTATCGGCTGATGACACAGACAAAAACAACAACAAATGTAGAACGACATCGCAGAATTGTCGGCAAATGTGTTGAAAAGTGGAGGTGACAATTTTCAGAAATTATGGAGGACTCCATCAAAATGGTTTGGTGACTGCCCGGACCCTACCCATCCAGACCAGTGGTCTCGTCACTAGCCAGACTAGTGGTCTCGTCACTAGGCAGACCAGTGGTCTTGTCATTAGCCAGACTAGTGGTCTTGTCACTATCCAGACCAGTGGTCTTGTCAATTGTCAGACTAGTGGTCTTGTCACTATCCAGACCAGTGGTCTTGTCATTAGCCAGACCAGTGGTCTTGTCACTATCCAGACCAGTGGTCTCGTCACTAGCCAGACCAGTGGTCTCGTCACTAGGCAGACCAGTGGTCTCGTCATTAGCCAGACTAGTGGTCTCGTCACTAGGCAGACCAGTGGTCTCGTCATTAGCCAGACTAGTGGTCTCGTCACTATCCAGACCAGTGGTCTTGTCACTATCCAGACCAGTGGTCTTGTCATTAGCCAGACCAGTGGCCTTGTCACTATCCAGACCAGTGGTCTTGTCATTAGCCAGACTAGTGCTCTCGTCACTATCCAGACCAGTGGTCTTGTCATTAGTCAGACTAGTGGTCTTGTCACTATCCAGACCAGTGGTCTTGTCATTAGCCAGACCAGTGGTCTTGTCACTATCCAGACTAGTGCTCTCGTCACTATCCAGACAAGTGGTCTTGTCATTAGTCAGACTAGTGGTCTTGTCACTATCCAGACCAGTGGTCTTGTCATTAGTCAGACTAGTGGTCTTGTCACTAGGCAGACCAGTGGTCTTGTCATTAGCCAGACCAGTGGTCTTTTCACTAGGCAGACCAGTGGCCTTGTCACTATCCAGACCAGTGGTCTTGTCACTATCCAGACCAGTGGTCTTGTCACTATCCAGACCAGTGGTCTCGTCACTAGGCAGACCAGTGGTTTTGTCACTATCCAGACCAGTGGTCTTGTCATTAGCCAGACTAGTGCTCTCGTCACTAGGCAGACCAGTGGTCTCGTCTCTAGGCAGACCAGTGGTCTTGTCGCTATCCAGACCAGTGGTCTCGTCACTATCCAGACCAGTGGTCTTTTCACTAGCCATGCCAGTGGTGATGCAACATAGGGTTCCACAATCCTGGGGGCAGCTTCGCGGTTTTAAACTTGTGGTTTGCCCCCCCCCCCAGGCTGCCTTTGTGAGCAGTCATCCGTAAGCTTTCCTCACCAGCCGTACCTAACCCATCCAGCCAAACGGTATTGTAAATTTCCTAAATTGGCAGCCTTGTGTTGCCACTGTTCGAGCCACGCCATATTGGACCTGTTCGTGAATGGTGGAAGTGGAGATGTGTTTACACATAACCATCTTAATATATTCATTAGGCTGTATAAAATTAACCCATTCATCTTGTTGTTGTAAATTATCCTGTGACTTTCGTCGGAAGGAAGATGGAAGTGTTCTTCAAACTACATTGATCGAGGATGCCATGCAGCCTACCAGTAAATATTGGCTGTATTGAATTTTGCAAAAGTTGCTTCATAAATTGCGTTTCTCCAGATGGCATATCATCTCAGTTCTTGTATGAATGATATGTAGTTGGCGCGGAATGAGTGTTGTCCTTTAGTAAGTTTGCAACACAGGAAGAAGCTGAACCACAGGTTATAATTTACTTTTGTTATACTGAATAACGCTGCTTTAAGGCTCATTTTTTCATAGACTGTCTGAGCTTGGCTCCTTACTCATTGTATTTCCTCAATATTATTCTCTTGGAATCCTGAAAGTTAACTGTGAATTATCCTGTTTTAGAAAACAAGACGGCAGGAAGTGGGTATTTTAGGTGTGATTCAACTTTTGTTTTAATTTTCAAAATTAATTGATTATAATTTTTGCGTTAACTTAGTTTAATTAATGAATATAACCTTTCCCGCAGTATCAAAAATGTGTTTGGAATAAAGAAGTGTGTATAAACAAATTAACTTAAATTAATATGACATGCATTGTGAGTTTTTAGAAGTCTACTCAATAATCTCGTATGGTAAAATACATTCAGTCATGAAGTTTATTGTCTTAACTTACATTTCCATATCCTCGTCTACGCATTCAGTGCCACAAACAAGACAAATCATGAAGGTATGTAATATATATGTATCATGTATCACTCAAATGTCCTCCTTTACCATATCATACCAATATTATATGCTATTTACATGTAACAAGACTTAACAATTTTATAAGTAAAAACTCTCCCTTCGGCAAACTCGTGCCAGTGTATATACTTCATAGAGATTTTGATAACAGGTTAGGCTTGTTATTTAATGAAACCGATCTACGCTGGAAATAGCTCCCCTATACATGACAGCTTACACTGATAAACAGAAGGATCATGGTGGATCAGAGCCATCCACGAGCTTTTGCTTCTAGGCCTATGTGTCTCTGCTCGTCTGATAGCGATCACATCAAATTCACATCATAGATAATTGACAGGTTGTAACAATCCTAGAAGTAGACATTCAACCGTCAACATTGAGAAATACAGGAAGTTTATTATAAAATGTGTGGCATTCAAACTGACAGGTGAGGGCTCTACATTACAAAATAAATTCAGTGTTTAAATCATCCTTTTAGCGTGCAATTTTTTCCTTCTTTCTTTGTTCACAACCTGGCTACTGTGCCACTCAGCTGACAAAGTAAGTTTCTAGAACATTATAATAGGGTTGCCATATCTGCAGCACTTCGTAACTTAATCAATTTCCTTTCAGATAATTATCATGGTGGACAGTTTCATTAACATGATCCCATGTAAACCGGCTCTAAGGAGGACTATCTGTTAATTTGTGGTGTTATTGTGTGTTCCAGACTCGGTGCGACTGTGTGAGGCATTCTATGGGTCACTGGCAGAACATGAGGAGATTAGGGAATTGCAGCTGGAAGAAGACACCAGAGTGGTGGAATAATTGGGGAGAACCCCTAAGGAGACAGTGAACAGCGCGAGTTCATGGGAAGATGTGCTGAAAAAGAGGGAGATGGTGATAGAACAGAGGGAGGAGGCATTCGAGAAGAAAACAAAGGATGTGGAGAAAGCACGTAAGGAGAGAGAAGAGGAGTTGGAGGGAGCATGTAAGAAGAGAGAGGTGGAAAAGAAAGGAGCATGTAAGGACGGAGAGAAGGTTGTTGAGAAGAGAGAGCTAGCGTGCGAAATGAGAGAGGAACTTCCTCTCCAGAGAGAGAGGGAGTGGCAGAACAGAGAGGAAGGTCCACGGTGGCGCGAACTGCTCGTCTAGTACGAACCAGGTCACGAAATCCTTCAGCAAATTCTATATTGGGCCGCTGATCAGGGATATATCAATGTGGTGAATTTCCTTCTTGAAAGAAATCCCTGTGTGGACTCGAAGTGTACCGATTTGAATCATACTGCAGAAGGGGACAGCTGCATGTTGTGGAGGATCTGGTAGGAAAGGAGAAAATCGAGGTCGAGAGGACTGTCTCTCCTTTGGAAGGAGTGACATTTATGTAAACATTGGTACCCACAGACAAGGAGTGCCTGCACTTTCCTTGTCAGCCATACAGGGCCACGTGGAGGTGGTGATATACCTGGTGGAGGAGGGAGGTATTACTGGGGAGTTGCCGGGTACTACTCGTGTACAAGCTGCTCAGTGGGGGCACCTCGATATAGTGAGGTACCTCACCACACTAGACCCTACTGGTCTCAGCGTTAAGACTAGTGGTGGTTACACGGCACTGCACCTGGCTGCACATGAAGGTCACTTTGAAGTAATGGAGTACCTCACAACACAAGACCCCACTAGTTTCAATGCAAAGATTATTTATGGTTACACTTCACTACAGATGGATTCTTAGGGAGGTCACCTTGAAGTAATGAAGTATCTCACCGCACCAGACCCCTCTAGTCTCAATGTTAAGACTACTAATGATTACACTCCACTACGTGTGGCTGCATGTGAAGGTTGCCTTGAAGTAATTGTGTACCTCACCACACTAGACCACACTAGTCTCAATGTTAAGACTAGTGGTGGTTACACACCATTACACTGGGCTGCATGTGGAGGTCACTTTGAAGTAGTGAAGTACCTCACCACACTAGACCCCACTAGTCTCAATGCTAAGACTAATAGTTGCACAGCTCTGACCCTTGTCAAACGGAGGGGGAAGGCACTATGAGGTGGTACGCTTCCTAGAGCAGTGCTCATTGAATAAGTAAGTTACTTGGACACGACAGTAATCTAGTGTGTCTCCCTCTATCCGTAGTACGATCCTTACCTGCGCCTTGGAGGTGAGGAAGAGCCCTTCCTCCTCTCGGAGATTCAGTGCTACAACAGTGAGGGATCCTGCCGGTTACAAAGAACTCTGTGTTGTGTCGTTGCCTGGAAGCGAGTGGTATTCTGTGCTAAGGCTTGTAGCTATGTAAATAAATTGTTTCAAGGTAATAAAACTGTTAAATATGAGTTCATGTTGACTCCAGAACCATCTTCCTTTGTTCCCCAGGGTTGCGGACCATATGACGCTCTCTAATTGGGAGTTGGTAGAGTAATATACTCGCACAGTATCCTCAAATTAAGTGGTTGAAGCTGTAGACAGTGTGGATAGTCAGCACCATAGATCATCCAGGTAAGTGACCTCGAGAAACGTTTCCGTTGAAGACAGTGGCAAAGAAATATGTAGCATGATCTCACATAGGTAGGTGGCCTTCAGATGTGGCACAGATGGGAAACTTGAAGTAATGTACGTAATTTTCCCATCACACAGATGATGAGCACATCAGTCGTCTTATAATTTTCATGTTTTCACTCGTCACCACTACATTTATGCTTTCAGTAGTTCCTGCATTGATCCCTGCAGAAGTATTTGAATTATTTTTAAACAGGGGTGAAAGTGAGAGTCGATGCAAGTGGCTGTGTCAGCGGAGAATAAGGCAGACTAATGATCCACTTATCCCAGTGCTTGAAATGCGAATTTACCAGGGCATAAAGTCAGGCTTGAAATTAGAAACCATATTCTGATATTAATTACATAGTAATCATCAAAAATAATAATTAATGATCTCAATTAACTTATGACGATAAAAATATCTTTTGCAGTGAATATTTGGTTTGAAAAGCCGTTGTCTCAGTAACCTCGCGTCCTCACTCTGAATCAGTGCAGCTAATTTCAGGTGCACCCCCCAATGGAGCCGCATATGACTTTTTAACCACTTACCTGGAATCGAACCCAAGCTAAATGTCATGCTGCCGTGGTTTCATTGAAATGGCAGAATGGGTTTGAACATAACACAGGTTGAAAGGAGGGAGCTGACGGCTGTCATACTGAGCTATGCACAGGGGAGAACGCCCAATGACATAAGAGACCTGTCGCTACAAAGAAACTATTGATCCCATAGGAAGCTTGAGTGGGTCACTAGTTGCAATACGCGATATTGTGCAATTCAATCTAAAACATTTTAACTCTTACTTCCAACAAATCATTTGCGAGTCTTCCCACAAGAAATGTGTCATGTGATTCCTTGATGCATTTAACCGTGATATTGGGGAAGGAGGGTTCAGACTTCAGTCAGTCGTCACTGATCTGCATTTAGGGCAGTCACCAGGTGGCAGGTTCACTATTAGATGTTCACCCAGTATTTTCTCATCCGACACGGACAGGTCTTACGGCGACAATGATATAGGGAAGGAAGTTACTCAGGCCTTAGTTTGCCTGGTGTGGAATTTGGAAACCACAGAAATCAATATTGAAGTGTGCTGAGGTGGAGTTTGATCCCATTTTCTGCCGACAGTTATGTGGTCACTCGCTCTGTGGAAACATTTTAGTTATGCTATAACTAAGCTGTGATGGGAAAAGTGCAAACAAAAGTGATTGGGCTCAATTAATTACCGAGCAAAAATTAATTTCTGAATATAATCAGTAAAGCTACAATCATCGTAGAACGCGAGTCTTCAGAGAACCACTGAGTTTTTATTACATGGGTATGTCAGAGGGAAATACATTAGTCTGTTTTGTACCTTTTAGTATAAGGACATTAAGTGGCTATCATTGCTGCGTGAGACTAAACAGACATTCAAAATGATAGCTCTCGAGCGAAATTAGAATGTCACTTTCGAGTTTTCGAGGTAACTTATTCAAATAGAGGAGTGGAAATGCCTTATCCTGTTTACTGTCACGTGTTTATTCCGGTTCTATTCTGCACGACGTGGGGGCGGTATTCCCTGCCTGTAGTATGAGGCGATCTTAAGGGGGACCAAGGACTGTCAACTTGGGAGTGTCGTTTGGTGACCGCGGTTCCGCTAGCTGAGTCTGGTATTAGGCTCCTCCACGGTTTGAGGTGCTCGAGTCCTAGGGAGTCCTCCCTCACTTTTGCCGATACCTTCACTTCTCCATTTTCCCTCTGATAAGTGTTAATGGAGGATGGTTGCCCAGTTGTACTTCCTCTTAGAACAATAATCACCACCACCGTCTCACGATTACTTAAATCTCAACAAGCTGTGAGTAAATGAACCAGTGCTGGGGCTCCAAAGTTACCAAGATCTCGATGCGATGTATATCGATTACTACAATGTATCAATTGCAATTTTATTTTCAGAAGTAAATTACGAGTAAAAGTTATTAAGAAAGTAGTCGTAACAAGTAATTAAATTACTTGCCAACTCTGTAAGTAAGATATTCGTGCTCATGACACAAGCTCATATTACCACGTGTGAACGATACTGATGTCGGACCAGAGTACAGTTTACTGTATTGTTACATCCTGATTGTTACAGAGCACATCATAGGCAAGTAATACCTGATCTACGGATTCCATCATCATCGTCTTAGCGCTTGTTCCGCAGCTGAGCAGGGTCTGCTGTCTCTTGTAAGCCAGTCTTCACTTTGTTCTATAAGAGCATCAGTTGAAACAAGATGAACATCCCTCATGTCTTCTTGAAGGTGTTTCTAGGACCGACCACGTGGCCTGTTTTCAGATGGTGTGATGTGAAGTGCCCTCTGTACGCATTACATGGCCACACCAAGCAGGTTATAACGATAATAGCAGAAACACTCTCCAAAGTGCAGCCACTACCACTATCTAGCGGCTCGCAGTGTAAGAACGAACAGCTGTCGACTGCTCCTTGTGGCTGCTATGACATAACACCTGAACCAGAAGTCTCGAAATTGTATTGTATTGTATTGGCTTTATGCTGTAAACAAATTATGGAATAGCTTTTCAAGTACAAAATGATTGATCTGCGGTTATAACATTTTATTAGTCACGAAATAAGGCATGAAAAGTAACATCAATTTTAGGGCTACACCGAGACCAAAACAACTTGATTTTTCATGTGATAGCCTACTGTCTACAATTTTCACATATGTCATATACATCCAAAAATATATTTTCCTACTGTACACATGCTATTTTCCTCAAATTGAAGTTTAGTCATGACAAATTTATGTAACAATTTCCATACAACTACAGGCCAGGCAACCATATGTACTGACAACCATGCAATACCATAATTATATATATATACTATATTATGTATATTTCAATGCACTTCAACATGAAATTACATATGTGTTACATTCTGTAATTTGGCATTTTTCTTTTTCTGCTGAGATAAAGAAATGGAGTATCGCTTTTAGTGCCGGGAGTGTCCGAGGACAAGTTCGGCTCACCAGGTGCAGGTCTTTTGATTTGACTCCCGTAGGCGACCTGCGCGTCGTGATGAGGATGAAATGGTGATGAAGACGACACATACTCCCAGCTCCCGTGTCAGAGAAATTAACCAATGATGGTTAAAATTCCCGACGCTGCCGTGAATCGAACCAAGGACCCCTGTGACCAACGGCCAGCACGCTAACCATTTAGCCATGGAGCCGGACTCTGCTGATATGTGTATAAACCATTTTTTTATTTACAAATGCTGTATTGAGGACTGCAAAGTATTTATGTGCCAGCAAGGAATAACAACTGTCACACATACCCTCTACACTAACATATTCATTCATTAAGGTCTTCGCTAACTTGTTCTTGACATCTTGAGTGATTTCACATATGAATTAATTTAGATTATTCTGAAAAACACGCTACATTTTAGAACACAACATGTGAGAACAATCATTGTGGAAAATCTTGTTACTTGATTCATATTTCTTCACTAGTAAGAGGAAGTTTTCTGGGTCTCTGGAATTAAGGTCAAGGGACATCGAAACATTTTCACACTCATTGTGTGGCAGTCTTGTGATTGCCCAAACAATAACATAATTGTCTACATTTGCCTGTGTGGTTTGCACATTACAGTCGATGATCTAACTTTTTCATTACAATCAGATCTCTTATCACTAATATTTAATCTTTCGTTCACAGCGTAACTCATTTTCAAATAATTGTATTTGTTTAGGAATACTGCAGCATCAGCCTCACAATTGCTACCTTGTGATGGGGATAGTAAGTTATTTATCTAACAGTTCTTAATGCACTGTGAATATTAGATGCACCTGGAGCTGCATTATTGCTCTCTTTATTTCTGACAATGGCAAATGAATTTTCCAGACAATCTCGTGTCAGTCTTCTAGTGAAGAGAAATTGAAAATCCATTGCTCCATCAATTCTGACCACAAAATCTTAAGATCAGTGATATTATCTACCCAACATTAAATACATATTGAGTTGAGTTTACTATTACCACCTCTGTTTAACACAATGATCTGCCTCAGATATTTTCAATTTCTACCATTTTTTTCTATGTTGTTGTTGTGTTTGAGTCATCAGTCCATAGACTGGTTTGATGCAACCCTCCATGCCACCCTATGCTGCGCTAACCTTTTCATTTCTACGTAATTATTTCATCCTACATCTGCTCTAATCTGTTTGTCATATTCATACCTTGGTCTACCCCTACCGATCTTACCACCTACACTTCCTTCAAAAACTAACAGAACAAGTCCTGGGTGTCTAAAGATCTGTCCTATCATTCTATCTCTTCTTCTCGTCAAATTTAGCCAAATCGATCTCCTCTCACCAATTCGATTCAGTATCTCTTCATTCGTGATTCGATCTATTCATCTCACCTTCAGCATTCTTCTGTAACACCACATTTCAAAAGCTTCTATTCTCTTTCTTTCTGAGCTAGTTATCGTCCCTGTTTCACTTCCATACAATGCCACGCTCCACACTAAAGTCTTCATAAACATCTTTCTAATTCCGATATCAATGTTTGAAGTGAGCAAATTTCTTTTCTTAAGAAAGCTCTTCCTTGCTTCTGCTAGTCTGCATTTTATGTCCTCCTTACTTCTGCCATCGTTAGTTATTTTACTACCCAAGTAACAATATTCATCCACTTCCTTTAAGACTTCGTTTCCTAATCTAATATTTCCTACATCACCTGCCTTCGTTCGACTGCACTCCATTACTTTAGTTTTGGACTTATTTATTTTCATCTTGTACTCCTTACCCAAGACTTCATCCATACCATTCAGCAACTTCTCGAGATCATCTGCAGTCTCAGATAAAATAACAATATCATCGGCAAATCTCAAGGTTTTGATTTCCTCTCCTTGGACTGTGATTACCTTTCCAAATTTCTCTTTGATTTCCTTTACTGCCTGTTCTATGTAAACATTGAAAAGGAGAGGGGACAAACTGCAGCCTTGCCTCACTCCTTTCTGGATTGCTGCTTCTTTTTCAAAGCCCTCGATTCTTATCACTGCAGACTGATTTTTTTTCAGGTTGTAGATAATTCTTCGTTCTCGGTATCTGATCCCTATCACCTTCAGAATCATAAATAGCGTGTTCGAATCAACATTATCGAATGCCTTTTCTATACCTACGAATGCCATGTACGTGGGCTTGTCCTTCTTGATTCGATCCTCTAAGATCAGACGTAAAGTCAGGATTGCTTCACGTGTTCCTACATTTCTTCTAAAGCCAAATTGATCTTCTCCCAACTCAGCTTCAACTTGTTTTTCCATTCTTCTGTAAATAATACGTGTTAAAATTTTGCAAGCATGAGATACTAAACTAATGGTGCGGTAGTTTTCACACCTGTCAGCACCGGCTTTCTTGGGAATAGGTATAACAACATTCTGCCGAAAATCGGATGGGACTTCTCCTGTCTCATACATCCTGCACACTAAATGAAATAACCTTACAATGCTGGTTTCTCCTAAGGCAGTCAGTAATTCAGAGGGAATATCATCAATTCCAGGTGCCTTGTTCCTATTTAGATCACTCACAGCTCAGTCAAACTCTGACCTCAAAATTGGGCCTCCCATTTCATCAGCATCAACAGCCTCTTCATGTTCCAGAACCAAATTATTTACATCGTTACCTTGATACAACTGTTGGATATGCTCCTGCCACCTTTCTTCCTTGTCTTCTTTCCCTAGAAGTGGGTTTCCATCTGAGCTCTTAATATTCATGTACCTAGATTTCCTTTCTCCAAAGGTTTCCTTGATTTTCCTGTATGCAGCATCTACCTTTCCCAGGACCATACAGACTTCGACATCCTTGCACTTCTCTTTCAGCCATTCTTCTTTACTACCTTGCACTTTCTATCCACTTGATTCTTTAATCGCCTGTATTCTTTTCTGCCCTCTTCATTTCTAGCATTCTTGTATTTTCGTCGTTCATCATTCAGGTCTAGTATCTCCTGAGTTATCCACTGATTCTTAGTTGATCTTTTCTTCCTTCCTAACATTTCTTCAGCAGCCCTATTGACTTCATTTTTCATGACTCTCCACTCTTCCTCTATTGTGTTTCCTTCAGCCTTTTCATTTAGTCCTTGTGCAACATGTTCCTTGAAACAATCCCTCACACTCTTTTCTTTCAACTTGTCTAGATGCCATCTTTTTGCATTCTTTCCTTTCTTCAATTTCTTCAACTTCAGATGGCATTTCATGACCAACACGTTGTGGTCAGAGTCCACGTCTGCTCCTGGGAATGCTTTGTAATCCAACACCTGGTTTCTGAATCTCTGCCTAATCATAATGAAGTCTATTTGATACCTCCCAGTGTCTCCAGGTCTCGTCCACGTATACAGCCGTCGTTTGTGGTGTTTGAATCAAGTATTGGCAAGGACTAAATTATGATCAGTGCAGAATTCAACCAGCCGACTTCCTCTTTCGTTCCTTTGTCCCAATCCAAATTCTCCTACTGTACTACCTCCTCTTCCTTGGCCTACCACTGAATGCAGTCTCCCATCACAATTAGATTCTCGTCACCTTTCACATATTGTATTAAATCTTCTATCTCCTCATATATTCTTTCGATTTCTTCATCATCCGCTGAACTAGTAGGCATATAGACCTGCACTATTGTGGTGGGCATTGGTTTGGTGTCTATCTTGACGACAATAATTCTTTCACTATGCTGGTCGTAGTAGCTTATCCGCTGCCCTATTTTCTTATTCATTATTAAACCAACTCCTGCATTTCCCCTGTTTGATTTCGTGTTGATAATTCGGTAGTCGCCTGACCAAAAATTCTGTTCTTCCTGCCAACGTACTTCACTTATACCAACTACATCTAACTTTAGCCTATCCATCTCCCTTTTCAGATTCTCTAACCTACCACTACGATTCAAACTTATAACATTCCACGCTCCGACTCGCAAAATGTCAGTATCCATCTTCCTGTTGATCGCCCCCTCTCGTGTACTCCCCACCCGGAGATCCGAATGGGGGACCAATTTACCTCCGGAATATTTTACCCGGGAGGAAGCCATCATCAGTACATCATTCATACAGAGAGAGCTGCATGTCCTCGGGAGGTAGTTACGGCTGTAGTTTCCCGTTACTTTCAGCCGTGTAGCAGTATCAACACAGCTAAGCCATGTTGAGTATTATTACAAGGCCGTATCAGTCAATCATCTAGACTGCCGCCCTTCCAACTACCGAAAGGCTGCTACCCCCCTTTCGATGAACCATTCGTTAGTCTGGTCTCTCAACAGATACCCATCCGATATGGTTGCACCTTCGGCTCGGCTATCTGCATCATTGGGACACGCAAGCCTCCCCACCGCGGCAAGGTCACATGTTTCGCAGAAGAGAATTTTTTCTAAATTATTAGAATTACTGCAAAGGTGTTGTCTATTCTGCTTAGGGCCTGTGATACTACATTTTGAGGAATTCAAGATGTCAAATATTATGTCACATATTTCAATTAAATCAGCTCTAATAGCTGCAGAGGGTGGTAGTGAATTAAATAGAACATGCACCTTTATGCGACAAGCAACCGAATAACTCACAGTCCGAACAGCTAAACACACTCTAATTGGTGAAATGGACTGAAGTGAAATACATTGTTTTATTAATTTTGGGGCTAGGCTGGGAACAATGGTTGAATATGTATTATAAAATTCTTCAGTATGAGACTAGCTACAAATTTTACCTCCTACATTTAAATCATACTTCTTTAGATTGTATTTGAGTGATTTAATCAAGTGAGGGGCATCATAGAAAATGTAAAATTTTCATCATTTATTTCTGTTACGGGGAGACCGTGGTGGACAGAGAAAGTGCGAGCATGAATGGGTCTATCTATGACAATCAAAAGAATAATTAAAAGCTCAAAAATTAGAGGTATATAATTTTTTGGCTGTTTTTATGCTAAGTTTTAACAAAACATGTCGCTCAGCAACAGAACAAGATTTCGGGTACAGAACTAGCTCGTTAGCTTAGATACAAGATAGGAGAAATCATAAAATCAATCAAAATTGCTAATTAACAATACACGCTTAAAGCTCCCAATTTTACAAATGGTACTTGAGCACTGTTGCTCCATCCACTCAGTGGTCAAGGAGACAGGTCTCCCAATTTTACAAATGTTACTTGAGCACTGTTGCTCCAACCACTCAGTGGTCAAGGAGACAGGTCTCCCAATTTCATTTACAGAGTACTCACAACGTACAACCTTCTGAGAGCACCTTTTCCAAAAGGCACCAATCAATATTTACACTAACGCCTCTACAAGAATAGAAAGAACGTCTATGCTCTGTGAATATATCTAGGAGGCTTTATATCCTTACTGCCTTCTCAAGGCAACCTTCAACTTTTACATTTACAACCAGTGCACATTTGCTCAATAAAATTAACACTTTCGAGGCACAACCTACATTTTACAATTCAAACCGTATTCACTGTCTTACACACTCAACAGTCTAACATCAATTTTACAGGAGTAGAGAATACCCATTCTACCGGGACTTGGTGGGAGAAAAAACACAGATTAAAGTTACCGACCCAAAAATCAAAATGATGTGGAGGCGGACACTTGCACTCCTTGAAATTTGCACTAAAAGTATTAAAACCCTGTTTGGGCTTTGGCCCGAAGTTACAGAGGCGACTAGATGGAGAAAATGTAAGTTACGAAAGCTACAGACAGAAAACGGTTACAAAGTCATAGTCACCTCTTAGTCAAGTTGATAGGGAACTCAAGAGGTGTCACACTCTCTATTCCCGAATTTTAACCAAGTGCTTTTCGGCTCATTTAAAATTTACATTTGAAGTAGAAATTTACATTTTAGAAGACTGGAAATTTAATGTTACATTGTTAATGATCGGAAACCCTGCCCTCGTGTTAGCTTTCAGAGGCTATCACATAGTTATTAAAGGGCTGCCATTACATTAGTCTGCTGGAATTCTCGATGAGGGCGAGACACCCACGCCTCCTCTATCAACAAAAACACAGTAGACTGGACGATCAATAAGGCAAGGTAGCTCGAAAAGGTACTAGATTTTATACCCGAGAGGAAGGTTCTAAAGAGCTCTGGGGTAAGGCCCAATACACCTCCAAATTTTATTAGATAATCAAAAAGGTACAAGACGGATCCTATTGGCTAAAAAGAAAATATTAAAAAATTATATTGGTCGATATTTGAAATTAGTGGACAGAGATAGAAGTGTTGAAAACTGGAATACACCAAAAACAAAGCATAATCAACTCAGTTTAGGAAACCTCAACATTAAAATTACTTTAAGATTTCAATAGTTCCTCTTCAACTAGAGGGCATAACATATGATTTTGGGTAGAGACATCTGTAGATAAAAGTCCAAACTTCTTGCGCTAGTAGTTGCGACATTCATATATCAGATGGCATTCTTCAAGGCGCTTCATTTAAATAAACGGGGCGGGTGAACCTTGCAGTATAGACCTTCCCTCCCTTAATGTCTCTCCTCACAGTTAAAGTTTGACATTTTACTTGTTAGAAGAAAATATACCAAGTTGTATTTTACAGACAGAAATTTTCTTGAAAAAGTTCATTTTTAAGAAATTACGTTAAAAACAAGTCTTGAAGTCTTCTTTCAACCGTACAAGATATACAGTTCAAGTTTTGACGGCAAGAGCAGCCGCCGCAACCTGTTGCCTGGTGGGGTCGCCAGGATCCCCAAGTACTCTCAGATACATCTCCCCCGCTACCTTGAGAGGAGTAGCCATGGTGATGGTCGCCACAGACCAAATATAGTGATAATGCTGCAAGATGGGTAGGCACCACAGCCCTCGCCGGAAAGGATGGTGTTCCAGTACGCCGTTATGCAGGAAACTGGGCCAGAGCAGAGCGGGCCGTTACCACACGCCGGCATCCCTCGCCAGATGTTGAGACACGGCCGCAGATGAAAGAGAGGGCACTGAAACTGTCATTTATTTGGCGACAAAAATTGTTTTTGTGGGGAGCGAGAGTTGTGTATTTTTCTAAGTTGCAGTTTCAGATCAGGCGGGCTGCATGTGTGACTAGCAGGCTTGGGCTTAGAGGCGGGCAACGGGATAAAATAAACCTAACTAGAGGGGAAGGTTGTACAGGATTAAGTATATGCACAAGATACTGCCGTCAGGTGGATATGTGAGGGGCAGAATGCCTCCCTATATACCTTACACGCTGATATTTTTAAAAAATGTACAGAACTGACGCAGAACAAATATAGCTGATTTCTTACTGCCATGACTTATTGGCCTATACTGCAAAACAAAATATTATGCCGGTTTAATCTGCGAAAGTGTTCTCTAAATATCCTCTCAGTGGCTGGGTAACTGACCAAAAGAATAACAGGAGTAAAGAAGTCCAAAAACTATATATGGCCCATGAAATCTGGGGGCAAGGTTTCCTGCAGGTACGAAATTCTTAACCATAACTTGATCTCCAACCTTTAAATTGGTGGGCCCACGTCCACGATCATATCTCTCTCTAACCTTTTCATGAGAAGCCTTCAGATTACTTTCAGCCTTCTTCCATAGGTCTCTGATATTAGCAGGGCCTATTGCCTCTGGTAATCTGTCATTGAGTGACGAAAGATTAGACAGCGGCGTGTTGGGAATAATTTAAACATGAGAGAGGCGGGAGTGAACTTGTGGGACTCATGAACAGCCGAATTTAAAGTAAAACATAACCAATGCAGAGAAGTATCCCACTTGGAATGATCTCCATGATGAAAAGCGATCAACACGGATCGAAGATTACGATTGATCCCCTCAGCCGGAGATGATTGAGTGTAATAAGCGGAAGTTGTTACATGGGATATGGACAGATTGAAACACAATTTCCGGAATGAGTTAGATATGAAAGCCTTTGCATTATCAGAAACTATATATTGACAGGGGCCAAAAGAAGCAGATAGTATTAAGACAAGAAATAGTAGACTGAGCGGTAGTCAGCTTAGTGGGAAACAACCATGAAAATCTAGTGAAGCCGTCTACACATACAATAATAATAAATGTATTCCCGTTCCCCTTTGATCCCTAATGGGGTCTCATGATAGTATTTGAAGATCATTAGCACAAGAAAGGTTGGAACCACAACCTTCATTTTCTGATCATGTCTCGAAGGGCAACACAAAACCCCGTTCCTCAATACATAAGGGACAACATGTTCCCCAGAAGAAATGGTTTCCATTATCGGAGCCAGCACGGGATCTTCTGGTTGATTAATACTAAGAGGTGTGGGCATAGAAAGAGAAGAACTAACTTCCTGTTCACTGGTCTCAATATCACTAGAAAACATGTGGCTTAGTCCACCAGCAACTACATTTTCTGATCCCCTAATGTGTCGTACATCACATAGGAAAGCTGAGATCCTGATAGCCCGACGGGCGTTACGTCCGTTACTACGAGGCCACCTTAAGGCTGCTTGTGTTTTTCCAATTCAAATTTGACATCTTCCAGATAAAGGCGGAACTTCTCCGGGGCAAACAAGACTGCCAAAACCTCTAATTCATAGCTAGAATACTTTACTTCTTGAACCGATAAGGTCCTAGACGCATAGCAGGTATGCCGCCTTCCGAGTTCCGTTTCCTGAAATAGGACAGCAGCCACAGCAGATGAACTGGCATCACTTTGGACAGTGAATTTCTTAGAGAAATCGGGCATGACTTGTACAGGGACGTTACAAAGAGCTAAATTAAGGTCTTCAAAAGCGGCTGGCTGCGACGGCCCCCATTCAAATTTTACACCTTTCTTGCGAAGTAAGTTCAAGGGTGCCGCCCTAATAGCAAAGTTAGGAATACATTTCCTGAAAAAAATCGCCATGCCTATGAATCTAGCGATTCCTGTTATGTCCTTCGGAGGCTTGAAGTCACGAATAGCCTGTGTTCTGGAATGGTCAATATAAACACCATCGGGCGACACAGTATGCCCTAAGAACAACATAGAAGGATTAGAAGAGGCTACCTTAGATAACTTAACGGTCAACCCAGGCTTCCGAAGGTGATTGAGGACTTCCGTCAGATGATCTAAGTGCTCTTCGGAGGTCACTGAAAACACGACGACATCATCGAGGTAATGTGTCAGATATTCGAATTTGATATCGGAGAAGAACCTCTCCAGCTGTCTAGTAAGGACAGCTGCATACGTGTGGATCCCGAAGGGGCGCGGTAGTATTGATACAGATTCCAATCCGTGGCGAAAGCTGTCAGGTGTTTGGATTCTTCTGCCAGAGGTATTTTATTATATGCCTGGTTAAGATCTAATATGGTAAAGAACATAGCCTTGCGAAACCATGAAAACAAGAATGAACATTCAGAAGGGGTACGGATTGTAACAAAACCGATATATAAGGTCCTCAGGCCTCCTCTTCCACCTAACCAGGAAGTGAAATATGCAGGTTTTTTTTGCTAGGGGCTTTACGTCGCACCGACACAGATAGGTCTTATGGCGACGATGTGAAATATACATATATTACATTGTGTTACTGACAATAAGTAGATCTCATACAAATTAAATTAATAAAAATACAAGGATGGTGAGATTACATTAAGATGAAATAAATTAAGATTAAATTAAGATGAAATAAATCAGATATAATGAAAGGATAAATTCTTCAAACTAATATTCTACATGTAAAAGAAAGAGGCAGTACATAAAACTTGATTTTGAAAACAAATCGGATAAGAATTTTAGACTCTCTACCAGGACATCATAACAAGAGAATGGTTGTAAGTAGCAGCATCAAGTTTACAGATGATCCTTACTAGTGCATAAAATGTCTCCAAAGTGCTTCCTTGAAAGTGCGAATAGCGCTTAACACCCTGATACTTTCGGGAAGGAGGTTCCACTCACGGCAGGCAATTACTGTGAATGATTTATCGTAGATGGCAGTTCTATGGGTAGGTAAAGCAAGGATGGAATTATTAGCAGATCTGGTGTTAAGAGTATGATAAGAGGATAGGTATTTGAAATATGAAGTAAGGTAAAGTGGCTTTGAAGAATTAAGGATTTTATGGAGATGGCATAGGGTATGCACACTGCGACGGATTTCTAGTCGGGGCCAAGATAGGTGGTTATATGAAGGAGTTACGTGGTCATAGTACCGTAGGTTACAGACGTATCTCACACATGCATTTTTACCACGTTGTAATCTGCTCAATAACATGTTCCGAGTGTCTCTATAAATCGCGTCACAGTAGTCGAAATGAGGGAAAACCAGAGCTTCTACCAGTATTTTTTGAGTTTTTCAGGAAAATAAGTATTTATACCCGCGCAGCATGTGCAATGCAGAGAATGTTTTCTGGGTGATGTTTGTAATATGCGTTTTCCGTGACATGTCATCATCGAAAGTAAGTTAACACCTAGGACTTTTACTGATGACATGAATGGTATGTTAGTATTACACAACCTTATAGATGAAATCTCTGGTGGATTGACCTTCGCGAGTATTTTCGGGTATCCAAAAATGATGGCATGCGTTTTTGCTGGGTTTAACCTAAGACCACATCTCAAAGACTAAGAAGAAAACGATGTTAAATCCTGATTGATTTTGTCTACGGCCAAAAATATTAGATTTGGAGATGTATGGAGGTACATTTATACACCATCAGCATAAATATGGTATTTGCAGTGTATTAGGATTTGGGAGACGTCATTAATGTAAATAGAAAAAGGAAGGGGTCCTAACACCGACCCTTGGGGTACACAACACTGCACAGACCGCCAAATTGATTTGTTTATTCTATCTGTAACACACTGCCGACGGCCATGCAGGTAGGAATGCAACCAAAGAAGGGCGCTGTCCGAGAAATGGAGGGAATACAATTTCGAGAGCAAAATGTCAATGTCAACAGAGTCAAAAGCTTTGCTCAAGTCTAGGAGTATTAAAACTGTCACTTTCTTGTTGTCCATAGCTTCTCGGATGTCCTCTGTGACCTTCAGTAGTGCCGTTGTAGTACTGTGTGCTTGACGAAAACCAGATTGTAGTGGGTCAAGTATGTTGTAAGTCGTCATGTAGTCTGTTATTTGTCTATGAGCGATGAACTCTAGCGCTTTGGATAAAGCAGAAAGTATGCAGATGGCTCTGTAGTCAGATGGTTCAGAAGGGGATGCTACTTTTTTTAGAGGACGTATAATGCCCACTTTCCATATTTCGGGAAATGTGCTCTCTACAAGGGAAGAGTTAAATTTGTTAATTAGTGCAGGTAATATCACACCCAGAATAATTTTTATCGTCTCTATTCCTATACTGTCATTTCCTTTTGTCGCTGATGTTATCCGATTTATAGCAAACCTGACTTGTGAGTGGGTTGTTGGACGGAAGTAGAAGTTTTCTCTATCTGTTCGCGTCTTTGCATAATTCGCGTCTAGAACTTCCTGTTTCAGGGCTGCATTTAATGCGCAGTTAGATGAAAAATAATCGTTCATTTTTTCCAAGGGTATTTTTTTTTCGTCGTCGTCTCGTCCTTTGGTAATTCCAAAGCTCTTTATGGATTTCCACAATACAGCTGTTAAAGCATTTGTTTAAATCAAACTGTGAGCGTGTCGTAGTTTCGCGTTTCTAATCTGTTGGGTCGTAGCGTTTCTTAGTCTCTTATATTTCAGTAGATTGTCAGGAGTGCAATGTTTCTTAACTCGTTTATAAGCAGCATCGCGTTCAGCCATTAGTGCTCTAATCTCATCTGAGAGCCAGGGAGCTGGTTTTCGCGTAACTCGAGCCTTTTTTTCATGGGCATATCTATCGTACAGTTCAGTCATATGTTGATTGAAGAGGGTCACTTTGTCATTTATGTTTTTAAGTTTAAATATGTCATGCCATGGCACTGCAACTGTGTCTTGTAAAAGTTTATTATTATCAATTCTTCGTAGATCTCTATATGAAATTATTTTAGGTTTGAACTTGGGACTTTTAATAGAATAGGCCATAAATATAGCATCATGTCGCGATATCCCTGGGGCACTAATTTGACTGCGATGAAGAACTAATTCAGGTTGGTTAGTGGTAATGAGATCAATTAAAGAGTGTGATGTGTAGCGTTGAGAGGGAGAAACGTTAAATCGCAAGCTTTAAAAGAAGTTAATAGGTGGGAGAGGAGAGTTAGGTTCAAGAAGGTTTATGTTGAAGTCAACCGTTATAATTATTTTTGAGTAATCAGGGACTCAGTCTTGTATTTGAGTCTCTAGATCGCATAAAAAACCCGTTTTCGGTGGTTTATATGCTACACCCAGAAGACATTTTACTTCACTCACAGTTATTTCCAGGAACATGAACTCAGGTTTTCGCTCGTACGGACCTGGAGATCTACAGATTATTTTAGGGCGTAAGCTGGTCGTAACATATGCGGCAGTACCCCCGGAGGGATTACTTAATCTGTCGGATCTGAGAAATGTATAACCCGCCAGCTGCAGTCTTTCTATTGCGTGGTGTGATTTTAACCAATATTCAGTGATTAATATTGCGTGGAAACTGGGAGGCATAAATAGGGCTTTTATTTCATCCATTCGCGCCTCCGCAAGGAAGTTTTGAGCGTTTATATTGCAAATATTTAAAGCATTACTGTACGCAGAAAGCTGGTGGTTAATGATGTCCCTTGTCGACTAGGAATGGCAAGAAAGCTCAGATGACAATAGATGTGTGTTGCCTGCACAGCTGGTTCCAGCGACAGTGGGGGAGGGTGGAGTAAATGAAAGGTTTTGAGGACTGTTTGCAAGGAATAGGGGAGCCTGTTCGTTTGTCTCAAGTTCATCAGGGGGACTGTAACTTACGTTGTTCTCAGTTGCGTTGGAGATGATTATGACAATATTGGGAATGGAAATAACAATTTACAGCGATCAATACGATAATGGCAATGTGTCAATAATGCAAGTGAAAATAAACACGACAAAAATAAGGCACTGAACCAAGTCTGCTGCTTTAACACCAATCTACCACTACGGCAAGCAAAAGTAAACTATATTACTAATTACGTTCTAATAGAGAGTTAATGTTAAAAATTACGATATACTGCAAGGATAACTTAAAAATTAAACTACAATAGAAAGTTACAAAATGTTGTGACCATTTCTCCCGCATATCACATTAGTTCATTTAACTGTTCCATAGTGCACACTTTATACTTTTTTGATCCTATTTTTATATTAATTAGTCCATCAATGGTCCATACCTGGCACAGAATAACGCGAAACACAAACAGACAGTTCTTGAATTAAAATAGAACAGAGTGTTTTAGGCAAGTAGAAATAATAAGTTAAGAGTATGGCCTCCAGTAACTTAGAAGTAGTCGTAGAAAACCAGTTTGAAAGATGAGCATGATGTGACACTAATTTCTACAGCGATAGCCAGTCCAAAACATAAATGGGGAAGGCTAAAATCGTTACCTCGGTAACAGTGTGAGACACCTCCACGGTTGTGCTAGCTCAGTCTTGTGTGAGGCTTCTCCACGGTTCCGCTAGCTCAGTCTTGTGTGAGCCCCTCCATGGTTCCGCTAGCTGAGTCTTGTGTGAGGCTCTTCCACGAATCCGCTAGCTCGGTCTTGTGTGAGGATCCTCCACAATTCCGCTAGCTCAGTCTTGTGTGAGGCTCTTCCACTGTTCCGCTATCTGAGTCTTGTGTGAGGTTCCTCCACGATTCCGCTAGCTCGGTCTTGTGTGAGGCTCCTCCACGGTTCCGCTAGCTCAGTCTTGTGTGAGCCCCTCCATGGTTCCGCTAGCTCAGTCATGTGTAAGGCTCCTCCACGGTTCCGCTAGCTGAGTCTTGTGTGAATCTCCTCCACTGTTTTTTGAGGTGCTCGAGTCCTATGGAGTCCACTCTTTCTTTTGCCGATACCTTTAAATGTCATATCTCCTCCATTTTCCCTCTGCTTAGTGTTAATAGAGGATGGTTGTCCAGTTGTACTTCCTCTGAAAACAATAATCACCACCACCGTCTGAACAATGTAGTACACGATTATCTATATCTCAACAAGCTGCGAGTGCTGGGGCTCCAAAGTTACCAAGCTCTTGTTGCGATGTATCTCGATTACTACAATGTAACGATTACAATGTTAATTTCAGAAGTGAATTACGAGTAAAAATTACAAATAAAGTAATTTTTACATGTAATTCTATAACTTGCCAATTTTGGAAGCGAGCTCTTCATAAATGTAGTGTTCGTGCTCCTTACAAAGTATGGATTGTGACCAGGACGGTACAGCGCGCAGGTAAAACAAAAGAGAAAATAGAATGCAATGAAGACATGTCCACAGAAAATGAGGGATTCACTGTGCGTCAGAAGAGACCAGGACTTTACCAAGAGATATCGGACAGGGAGAGGGGAAACATTGTCTTACCCAGCTCGTGATTGCACGGTCGCCACTCTGACCTAACACCCCTTCTCTGGCTACAATACGAAGCTCATCATTTTTAAATGTAGTATACAAACAACCAGACTGAACAGAATCACCCTGAGCGCGCTCGTAAGGAAGGACTTACAGGGGTGCCTAACTCTATGTAACCACCAAGTTATCTGATTAGTGATGCGACATGTTGAACTGATAGGGGACAGCTGTAGAAAAGATCGTCCGTCTCTGAATCACATAATCCTAAGTAGGAGAAAGAAGAGGTAACCTCTCCTTGACTCTACGCTTGGTGACCACGAAACTCGTAGCTGAGTCTAACACACTATCTAGTTATTTTTGTGAGCCCCCTAACTTTCGTATTCACTGCCCGATCTTCCTTACTCAACTCCTAATTTTTTCCGACTATGACGCTATTAGGTTTGTGTCTTCCCTTCCTTTTATCGATAGCTTCATTGTCCTCCGATTGGTGTTAAGAGAGGAAGGTTGTCATCAGTTCTGTAACAATCTGTTCCCGATCTCCTGGTGCTCTGCCATGAGCATAACTCTGTCTTCCTATCGTTCAATTACTTGACTGATACTGACAATCTTGTGCTCTCAGCCCACACACTGCCTGTGACTGATCAACGAAATATCTTCCCTCCATCTCCCTTGCTCATGGATTGGTGTTCGCTAAAGGATCTCTTTCCAAATGCCCAATACAAAGGGCACTAGGAAAGTTTTGCAATGTGAGTGAACGCTTTAGACTTTTTCAAAATAATTTCCACCCCTCTCAATTTTCTTCTACATACGTCGAAACCAGTCACTGAACCAACTCTGCCACTTTTCTTCGATTACATTTTCGCACTCTTGATCCCATGCTGCCAGAAGCTTCTAGTCGGATGCAAAATGCCGCCCTTTCATTTTCATCTTCACTTCTGGGAAGAGTGCGAAGTCACAAGGGCAAGATCAGGACTGTATGGAGGGCGAGCAAGCACAGACAACCCTGATCTGGCAAGAAAATCCATTGTTGCATTAGCACGATGTCCCTCTTGCTGCAACATTTTCCTCACAGCTTCAATGTTTTCCTCAGTCACTGATTCAGACGGTCGTCCAGAATGAAGATCGTTTTCAACCCCAAAATTTCCCCTCGTGAACTCCTTATACCAGCGGAAAATTGTATGTGCTGGAGCATTGTCGTGATTCAAGAGCCAAGTGTTGAGCCGTGACCTTGGACGGAGCTGCTTCAGAGCCTGGGTGACCTGAGGCAGACAAGTCTCACTGTACCACTTCGCAGTAACTGCCCTTTGTGTTTCCAGCACAACCCGAGTCAGGATGACACCTTCAGTGAAGAATACTGCAATCATCCTTTTCTTCACTGACCTTGACTTTCGCTCAGTCACAGGAGTACACTCATCTTCAAACAGGCACACCTTGTTCTGGGATTTTGTTGGGACATCGTAACAATAGAGTCAAGTTTTGTCACCTGTAACGATGCTATTGGCGTTACGCGAAGTCTCATTTTAAAACTGTTTAAGCATTTTTCGGTACCATTTCACTCGATGTGCACTTTGCTCTGAAAGTGAATGGGGCATCCAAAGGGAACAAACCTTTCTAGCATGGAGATGGTCGTGTAGAATTGACTGAATAGCTGGTGCAGGAATGTGGAAGGTCTCTTCTACCTGCCGATATGTCATCCGCCCCTCTTGCTTCAACATTTTCCCCAGAGCTTCAATGTTTTCCTCAGTCACTGATTCAAAGGGTCGCCCAGAATGAGGATCGCCTTGAACCCCAAAATTTCCCCTCTGGAACTCCTTATACCAGCGGAAAATTTTTGTCCGATGTGGACAGTCTTTCCCCAGCACCGGAGTCATTTCCTCCAGGCACTGGTCAACAGTTAATACACGAGCAAAATTGTAGCGGATATTTGCGCGATATTCACCCTTAGACCACCCTTAGAACAACTGGTGTGAAGGTCGTGCCTTGCTGTCTTCTAGACCGGTTTTAACCCCTCTTTTCATCCCTCACCATAAATGCGGTGTCCAGCCAACTGGTTCTGCGTATTGCAAAACTTTCCTAGTGCCCACTATTAAGTTCATGATCCGAGTGAGTGTTTCCATTATTCGTATCAGAAGTGCTTATAATCGAGTAATATAACTAATATAACACGAAAATAAACAATGTGGACCATTACGGGATTTAGAAGTAGTTAGTGGTTAAAACAAGCAATTGCCGTACCTGCTCAATGTCCGCTGTGCTATGAATATCTTGTTATTGTTTTCATTGTGATGTATGATGAAATGAGTAGCTCGTGCGGTAAAATGTACCTGAGTTGCAGTTTCTTCAACGTTTGTTACATGAATATATCTGGATATACTTGGTAGTTCTCATTCCTCTCACGATAAAAACTGATCTACACATTTTCTCATTACAGATACCGTAATGTCAGCTACTTTAAGAAGTACAATCACACCCGCGGTGTACAACTGTTTACTACCATCGCCTTTCTTACGACCAATCTGAGGTTATTTTCTAAAACACCTGTTTGTTCTTGTAACTGCTAAACGCGCAGAGTAAAGTTAAACATTCTTTCAATGTCAAATTACGACGAATAATATGCAGTCTTATTGTCTATGAACACTTGTGTTGCCCGTTAGGCATGCGTATTAAATCGCCTAACACTTGGATGTAACTCATTGGTCGTGCGAGAGAGGGAGAAATATCCTGAATTTACACCAGTCACCTGTCTTCACAGAATTGAGACTCACCCTTACAGTAAGAACTCTACTTAACAAGGGCTGCATAGCCAACACGTCCTTGATTCTCCTGGAAGGGTGTGAGTTCGAGAAACTTGAGAAAATAGATTTCATTTTCTGGAGCAGCACATGACCCAGAGGTTCACTCAGCCTGCTCCAGAAATGAGTAGCAGGTTAGTTCATGGGCCCAAAGTGATTTCGTTCTTCCTCGTAGCTGTAATAGGGAATGCACCATGCGTTTTGTTCACTTGTAGCCAAATTTCTCTCACTGGTGATGGAGGACATTTATACTCGTATCTCAGCAAACAGGAAACATCTAAAAGCACTTGGATTCTCATTCAAAGAGAACTGAGGCGTTGTCTCGACTGAAATTAATATACAATTGATTCAACGCATTACGCAAATGCAGAAACCCAACACTGGTGAAGTGTAATTGGCATTGCTCATTTCTTAGCGCGACGATGTTTACCTTTCCATGGAACTTCCTGTAACTTTCTCCTGACGTAAGTCAAGCTGAGCGATTGGCACTGACTGAGTCAGTCATCTGGAAAAGGGGACATGTCCAAATTATTGCATTTAACAGGAGAGATACAAAAAGGAATTAACAAACGAAATTTTTGAATTTGCATATAACTAGTAAAAGGCCCTTTATTCCTATCATACGGATTTCAGATCCCATCCCTGAAGGTAAGAAAAATCAAATTTTGTTTTCTGGATGCATACAGTTTTCTAAGTGAACAGAATTTTCTTAGAAAATATAAACGAAATATTCATCCCTGTCCTTTAGTTTTGATTTTAATTTGAGTTTCCGATACAATGTCGCTTTTCAATCAACCTATAACATTTAGAAATCAGAGAATTATGAAGTGATCCTAAACAACGGACATATTATAGTTTTAACAAAAAAATCAGCAAACATATTCATTCCGTCTTATAGGACATTACATTCTTCAATACGGTTCATGTTCTCTCATCGAGAACTGACCTTGTAACCATTGTAATGAACATATTGTAGTCCCTGACCGTAGGTTAAGAATATAAAACAATAACTGCAAGTAGCTTCTCTTTAAGAGGATCAGAATTCTTCTTCATGCAGAGCTTCCTGCTCAGTAATTGGACAGTTGTTGACAGTGTCATGGTAGAAACTGGCATCTTACCACCAATATACACTATAAGTTTCCTCACGTCGTTGACCTTCTTAATATTAATGGGACTTAGTATACCGTATACTGAGAGAACGAATGGAGAATAACGTAAAATAATTGAAGTATTATAAGAAAATTAAGCTTCACACTTGACAACTGTTTTGACAACACCAAATATGTCGTACTTTTCATAAGAATGCAAGTGTATTTTGCACAATTACACCTTCTGACAGGGCACACTTACATTCAGTGAATTCATCTATATCAGGAAGTGTATTTTCAGCTTCCGCAGTGGACTTCAACTTCGAAGACTGTGTCAATCAGCGGTAAAGGACTAACAGATCCTTGTACTTTTGCTTGGAAATCGGAAGTGCAGTGATGAAAACATATTCGGCTGTAGTTTACTCGATACAAACAGGTTTGTGTCATCATTCAGTGTGTATTCTGATTTCAGTCGAACTGAAGGGTTCATCTGATGAAGATAAATTTCATTTTTGATCTCTTGTTCTCCTTAATCCTTGGCTAGCTTGAATTTCATTTGTAGAGTTCCACACTTGTGACATGTTTGAAAGATATTCCCTAGAATATAGAGTGCGACCGACACGGAGTACATAGTGTTCTCCTTATATAGAATTGAGGCTCGCGTGTACTGAGGACAGCACTTCCCGGGAGGGAGCGTCAGCAGGATTATCGGCCGACGCGATGGGCCGCCACGAGAGGCGAACGCCTCTCTGTGCTGCATTATTGAGAACTTGTACATACAAATCAAGAAGCAATACATTAGAATGGAGGGCAGGTCCGCGGCCCGGCTGCAAAGTGTATCGGGCCACGGAACTGTCCGTATACACAGGAACATGATCATAGCCCAAGTGGGCAAATTCCTGTACGAAGTGATGCACTGCCACGACCGCTGCTCCGGTCTCGGCCACATTGATCCGATGAGGCTGGTGGAATGCCTGTGCTCAGGCCTGGTTCACTGCAGGACAGACTGCTGCAACGCTTTGTGGGGTGGCGTCGCTGTAGAGAGCCACCGGACATCTGGCGGGGCGTCGACAAGAACTGAGGGGTGAAGAGTCCTCGTACACAGAAGATCTCGCCTGAAAGGATGTGTTTAGCAGGGAATACCGGCCACCCCATGACCCAGCAGAGCCAAGAATAGCCGGCAGCCTGTTGGAGTTGATGTGGGGAGAGGTCGTGCAGCTCGCGCACAAGGGAGAGGGCGCGCTGCTGGATGACATGATGCATGGTCACCTCTTGGCTGGGGATGTCGATGGTGACGCCAAGATACGTCAGTATGGGAGTCGGGTGCAGCACCGACTTGGCATGGTTGAGGGTGACGCCCAGAATCTGGGTAAGATAGACATCGATCTCGCGCATGAGAGCGTCCGTGAGATCGGGGCTATGGATGAGCCAGTCGTCGAGATAAGGGATCATCTGAACACCGAACTCAAGGGACAGAAGTTACTGCACTGCAACGGCCCAGCGTTGCATGACGGATGGGGCCAGGTTAGTCCCATCGGCTGGCGGGTCCAGCGACACCGAACCCCGCGGTAGAGTATACCGTAGGGGTGTCGGGTGTCGTGGGAGATCGTGATCCATGTGGGGCCGTATGGACGAAGGCTTAAGTGAAACTCTGCATAGACTCACATTAGCGCTCGTAGTGGTGCGTAAGTGACACAATGCATTGGCTCACACTAGCGCTCGTAGTGGTAGACAAAATCAAACTGCTAAACTAATCGACCGGGTAACGATGATTAAACAAATGGTTTCAGTTTTGGGAATCAATATAGAATATATTCTCATAGTTTATTATATTTTATTTACTTAAGAGTCGTAGCTCATATCCCTAGGATATTTTCAGCATTGCGTTGCTTGTTAGAGGCCTAGAACTGTGGATTTTCCTCCCTTTTCTTCTTGCGTTATGCCAGATGTAGAAGCATTTTTGTTCATTGCCGACGTGTTTATAAAACATCCTCCGCACACTTTTATTCATACCCCAGCTGTCTTAAGATATGAAGCATATGACACAAGTCTAAATGTCCCCTCATCAGGATCTCCAGTACTGTATCAACACGTGGTGTTCTCCCCTGCGCACTTTTACCCATACTACATATGTCTTAAGATATGAAACACATGACACAATTCAAAATGTCCCCTCATCAGGATCTCCTGTTCTGTATCAACATGCGGTGTTCTTCCCTGCGCACTTTTGCTCATACTACATCTGTCTTAAGGTATGAAACACATGGCACAATTCTAAATGTCCCCTCATCAGGATCACCTGTTCTGTATCAACATGTGGTGTTCTCCCATGCGCACTTTTGCTCATACTACATCTGTCTTAAGATATGAAACACGTGACACAATTCTAAATGTCCGCTCATCAGGATCACCTGTTCTGTATCAACATGTGGTGTTCTACCATGCGCACTTTTGTTCATACTACATCTGTCTTAAGATATGAAACACATGACACAATTCTAAATGTCTCCTTATCAGTATTAACATGTGGTGTTCTCTTACCTCTGCTGCCAAGAGACCAATATTCTTTCAATAATCTTTCTCATACGTCTTCACGAAGTCTCTCTTTACACTTTGATCGATAGTCGCTAAGTAGTTCCATTACTATGGCTCTAAAGTGGTATAAGATTTTCCCTTTCCGCTGTTTTCAACCTGCGAACAGCATTCTTCTCGCGAGAAACCTGATGGAAAACATTAACATCTTCTCCACTTGAGCTTTCAACTTACACAGGCAGAGAATCTGGATCGTTTCCCTGTTGTCATTCACTTCTTCACTTTCATCTCTGGCCATTGGCTGCAAACCTCAAATGACCATTGTTGTACTCCTGAGCACGTAAACCCGTACACTAAGGATGCAACCTTACTCTTTCTCCCCTGTAATGTAAGGATAGTGATTCATAGTTACTTTTCTAACTCTTTGGTTTCTATTCAGTGTCGCTAACCATACAGTTTAGGGACCCTACTTTCCGATACAACGTCCGACACTATACAGTCAGGATTTATCTCGTGAATTGCCTGAATCACGTATTGCCACTGCAGTCACTAGTCTTACGTTTGCGGGTAAAATTGTAAATCTGTTTGGCTAATACCAAGTGGCACTTGATAACGTAGTTTATGACAAATGACGAACGCAGAATTTTATTAATTTTGGTTTATTAATTTGGTTTTATTTCGTCCAATACTTACGTACAGAAATCAGTTAGTATGTCTAATGAGCACGAAATGTCATCAAGGACTCCTACGAAATGAAAGCAACGTTACCTCGTTCACAGAACACTTCAGACCATGCTACGGGGTATTGAAAAAGGAAGGCGATGAGTTGTCACTCTTAGTGATGTGGACTTTATGGCAAGAGTTTTACAATTAATTACGGCAAGTGTTAATTTTAACTTTATTCCTGTGATAAGTTTCTGACAACGAGAATCAGATGAAATGGAAAAATTCTTCGTTATGAACCTATCCTAACCAAACCTAACCTAAACATCTCTTGTCTCGAATTTTAATGCGGTTTGCAAATCTAGCCTTTGTGTATTCTTATTGCCTTACGGCATATGCGTATGCAATATACCTGCTCATGTGTATTATTACAGCGAGGTTTCGTTTAGATTTCTATTCTGTTTACTGGGTAACATCTGCCGCCTGGGCGACTGTCCTAAATGCTTCCAGTAATACTGGGTGGTTTGCACACCATTTCTAGTGGTGAAATCCTCCACTCTCTAGTAAATTAATAGTTTCCGACTGCAACTGAAGAGCATCCTCTATATTTTCAGAGCCGCTTACTCGGTCATCAGCATAAAAATCTCTGCGAACAACTTGTGCGTCTCTGGGAAAACCTTGATTCTTCATCTTCAGCAAGTTGCTTCTGTGATCTGGTAGCTAGGAAGGCTGCTGCTGCTGTACCATATGCTACAGTTGTCAGTCCATAATGACAGGGTGGGTCCCTAGGAGATTCACTCCAGATAATACGCTGAGCGTTCCTATCATCTGCATGAACCATGACTTGCCGATACATTTCAGCAATATCTGCAGTGAAGGCAATGATATGAATTCTAAATCTTAGAAGAATGGAGTAATGATCATCTTGTATTGTCGTTCCAGCCATTAATATATCATAAAATGAAATATTGTTAGAAGTTTTAGCAGGTTAATCAAATACAAGCCTCGTTTTTGTAGTTGAGCTACTAACCTTAAAAACTGGATGATGTGGTAGATAATAGTTTCCACCTTCATTCCCTGACCTTAGCCATATACCACATGGCCTCATACTAGTGAAGAACATTACAGAACTCGTGCTTAAGTGAAGGCTGCCTACTGAAATGCAGTTCTCGTTGTGCTAGTCTTGACATGGCATGACTGAAGGAGTTTCCCAGAATCTCAGGTTTGTACTTGAGGGGTAACTAAACTATAAATCTACCTGTAGCTTCCCTAGTGGTACTGTAAAGTGTCTTTCTGTTGCTCTCTCTTCTCTTGTCATGACTGGGGACGTAATCTCTTCTATTTCCCAGGACTGCTGTAGCTGCGTGTCTAACCTGTCCTCTGAATTCGAGAAACATGTGATTAATGTAAGACATCATTCTCTTCCCCTGATGGTAGTGTCCAGCAATAATCCATCCTAGTTCTGTGTCTTGAGGAAGAGGATAATCTGGTGATCGAGTTCTGTGACCAAGTTTCAATAATGAAAAGAAATGTTCTGTACCCATTAACAAATCAATGTCATTTGGCGGGAAGAACTTGCGGTCAGCGAGCTTCAAGTCAGTGAGCAAGTTCCAATGTTCGTGCTGAATGTAGAGCTAACACTCTACTCCACCAAGTGCCAAAGTTATGGATAGTGGAAGCCTTTACCTTTCACCATTCCAATGGCCCCCATTGCTTGTACGGAGATGATTTTGTTTTTTCCTTTTTAAATACAAAATACTCATGTATATTATGTTTGTTTATTCACACTCCCTGCTCTGTAGGTAATTCAGTGTCCATGGAATGGCTCCTGATGTTGTAAATTACCGTTCATTTATTTTGTATTACATACTTTTGTTGTTATTATTATTATTATTATTATTAATATTACATACGGTATCTCTTAAAATGTAAATAAACTAATATTTAATATAGTAAATTATGCTTATCTCTTTGGATTCATTTATTTTATTGCATATTGTTATCGCTATGGCAACATGACTTCTTTATGATGTAGACACAGTACAAAAGTATTTCTTCCCAAATCGATTTGTTATACACCCCGTTTGGGTGAGGGACGAAGATGAAGAATACACTCACGATGTACTCTGTCTGTTATAGGAGGCGACTATAAGGGGCGACACAGGGATGATAGTGTTAGAGGCATAAAAATAATTGTGATTAGTACCATCATGCGGGGAACTCCATGGGTCACCTTTACTGGCGAGTGGTACCACTATGTTAGGTACACAGTAGGTTTGTGATTAGTAGCAACATAAAGTGAGTCTGTATGGGTTTTCCAGTACCCGTGATTGGTACCATTGTGCGAAACACCATGGGTCTGGGCGTTGTCTGCGATTAGTACCACTATATCTGCGACACCGTGGGTCTGCTTTGCCTGTAATTAGTACCCACTATGTGAAGAAGACCGAGGGAATACTGGAACCCGTGATTAGTTCACCTAGGTGAGGAACACCATGGGTCTGCGTTGCCTGTAATTAGTACCCACTATGTGAAGAACACCAAGGGATACTGGAACCTGTGATTAGTACACCTAGGTGAGGAACACTATGGGTTTGCGTTGCCTATAAGTAGCGTCATATGTGAGAAACACCATTGGTCTCCGTTACATGTGCGAAGTAAAATACTTTTGAGTCATACCATAATGTGTCCAACACTATGAGTCTACACTATTTTTTATTAGTACAGCAACATGACAAATACTATGATTTTACTTTACTAGCGATACGTGTCATTATGACGGGCCATTGACCAGCATTTTGGACCCCTTTAGAAAACAAGCATCCACGATTCAGGATTATGCTTTAGAAGTAGTCCCTTGGTCAGTAATACTATCGTATATGATAGTTTCTGGGTCGGATCCACCGATTGTTTTAAATTCATATCCACCCATTTATTCTTCATCATCACGTTTATATTCTGCTCTGTGGACGATTTTGAATTTTAAATCGTCATTCTATTTCGTCTCATTTCATACTATTAGGGACTGATGACCTAGATGTTAGGCCCCTTCAAGCAAAAAGCACCACCATCATCATCACTCGGTTATCGGTTAATTATACCCGTACCAATTAGACTACAGACTAGGGAAATGCCTTTTATTGCAGTACATAACGTTCTTACTTATTTGTATAATTAAAGATCTGAAGATCCATATACGGTTATAACTGGCATAAATCGAAACTGTGTAATTTGGGAGAGAGTAAGCCCATGTGGTATTGCGCGTCACAAGAAACTGAGTGAATTGGCTGTGCAGTTCGATTACACTGCTGTGAGCTTGCTTTCAGGAGGTGGTGGATTCCAACCCCTCAGTCGGTAGATCTGAAGTTATATTTGTTTTTTCCTTGGTTCCCTCGTTTTCACTTTAGGCTAATTTTGTGGCTGTACCTTTATTAAGGCAAAGACCGCTTCCTTTCATTTTAGTATTAGCCCTCTTTCCTATCCCATTCTTGCCTTACAACCTGTCCTCTATCAGTGTGACTTAGGCCAATATATTTAAAAAATCTGGTAATTTTGTTTGACTCATTAGTGCCCCTGGAGAATTCCTGGGTTCCCCTAATGTGGTAAGCTTGAGATACACCAAAGTGTAAGTTCAAAATATGTTTAAAATGACCCTCCTGTCCCCTACTGCTTATTGAAGAGAGAAGAAGTATAAACAACATCTAAGCCAAAGGAAGGATGTATAGGTCCTACGTGGTAAGTCCTTGAACTTATGGAAATTGCAATAAAATATACAATCTAGATCTCTCTCGCTCCCCCCTCCCGTTGACAATACGGTTATACTAATGCCTAAATCAAAATAAAGGCAGGAAATATTTAACTTACATTTAATTTAAGCTGATGAAGGAGGGAATGTATGACTAGCTCGGGTTGGCGGGTTCGAGTCCGGCAGTATTTGCGGGTGTTCAAATACGCCAGTCTCATGTCTGCAGACATACCGGTACGTAAAAGAATTCTTGTGGGACGAAATTCTGGCTCCTTGTCCTTTATAAAAGCCATAGATTTAGTTAGTAGAAATATTAACATTATTATTCTCAATTCAGAAATGAGCTTGAAAGCTGACCTAATTTCCGTTCACATAGCTTAGCACATTGGTTGTCCTCTATGTTTCCTGGATAAGCTTGAAGACATAACCAGCCTGTAAACTGAAAATATGACGAATAATCTCTCTTACAGGTTATTGATGAGAGAAAGAAACTGAGAAAATCGAAAAGAAAGCAGCTTGATTTGTTCTGGGTGATATGTGACAAAAGAATAGCTTTACAAAAATGTTGCAAAGTTTGGGCTGGGAAGAATTGGAATAAAGGAGACGAGCTGCTCGACTAAGTGGTATGTTCCGAGCTGTCAGTAGAGAGAAAGCGCGGAATGACATCAGTAGACGAATAAGTTTGAGTGGTGTCTTTAAAAGGAGATTAAAATACGAAGATAAGGCTGGAATTCAAGAGGAAAAATTGGGGCAAATGTTCGTTCATAGGATGTGGAGTTAGGGATTGGAATAACTTACTAAGGAAAACGTTCAATAAATTTCCAATTTCTTAATAATCATTTGAGAAAAAGCTAGGAGAAAAACAGATAGGGAATTTGCCACGTGGCCGACTGTTGTAAATGCAGATAGTAGTATAATTGGATGGTTCTGCCGCACCTCCGCCGCCGCACGCCTCCGCCCGCCTCCTCCTCCGCCGCCGCCTCCGCCTCCGCCGCCGCCGCCCGCGGGAAATTTGAATTTTGGCGGGAAATTTGAATTTTGGCGCGAGATTTGAATTTGTAAACAAAGCCACGTGCTTTTTGACAGCTGTCATCGACAACAACGCAACGCTAACCTCACTGCTGCCATCTTGACGGGCCTAAACCTCACTAGTGCCAACTTAACCTAACTAGCATGAGGTAAACAAAGCCACGTGTTTTTTGACAGCCACGTGCTTTTTGACAGACAACAACGCATCGCAAACCTCAGTACTGCCATCTTGACGGGTCTAACCTTAGTGGTACCAACTTAACCTAACTAGCATGAGGTAAACAAAGCCACGTGCTTTTTGACAGCCACGTGCTTTTTGACAGATTTGTAAACAAAGCCACGTGCTTTTTGACAGACAACAACGCATCGCAAACCTCAGTACTACCATCTTGACGGGCCTAAACCTCAGTAGTGCCAACTTAACCTAACTAGCATGAGGTAAACAAAGCCACGTGTTTTTTGACAGCCACGTGCTTTTTGACAGATTTGTAAACAAAGCCACGTGCTTTTTGACAGACAACAACGCATCGCTAACCTCAGTACTGCCATCTTGATGGGAATAAACCTCGGTGGTACCAACTTAACCTAACTAGCTCGAGATAAACAAAGCCACGTGCTTTTTGACAGCCACGTGCTTTTTGACAGCTGTCATCCGCCATCTTTAAACTACAGAGCGCTGTGCTGCCCTCTTTCGTCACCTGTCATCGGCAGTGCTGCCATCTTGGCGGGCCTAAACCTTAGTGCTACCAACTAAACCTCACTAGCTCGAGATAAACAAATCCACGTGCTTTTTGACAGCCACGTGCTTTTTTGACAGCTGTCATCCGCCATCTTTAATCTATAGAGCACAGTGCTGCCCTCTTTGTGGTGGCGGATAATTTGAAAAATGCTTTTTTGACAGCAGCCATCTTGCATCGCAAACCTCAGTGCTGCCCTCTTTGTGGTGGCAGATAATTCCACGTGACAGCAGCCATCTTTAATCAAGAGAGCACCGTGCTGCCCTCTATGTGGTGGCGGCAAATTCCACGTGCTCTTGTTTGGTAAACATAGCCACGTGCTTTTTTGACAGCTACTACCCACCATCTTTAATCAACAGAGTATAGTGCTGCCCTCTATGTGGTGGCGGTAAATTCCACGTGCTCTTGTTTGGTAAACATAGCCACGTGCTTTTTGACAGCTGTCATCCGCCATCTTTGAGCACCGTGCTGCGGGCAATTTCGTCAGCTGTCATCCGCCATCTTTGAGAACAGTGCTGCACTCTATGTGGTGGTGGCAAATTCCAAGTGCTTTACAAACCTATGCGCTTTTCTGACAGCCGTCATCCGCCATCTTTGAGAACAGTGCTGCCCGGTGGCGGCAAATTCCAAGTGCTTTACAAACCTATGCGCTTTTCTGACAGCCGTCATCCGCCATCTTTGAGAACAGTGCTGCCCGGTGGCGGCAAATTCCAAGTGCTTTACAAACCTATGCGCTTTTCTGACAGCCGTCATCCGCCATCTTTGAGAACAGTGCTGCCCGGTGACGGCAAATTCCACGTAGAAACAAAGCCATGTGCTTTTTTGACAGCTGTCATCCGCTATCTTTAATCACCGTGCTGCCCGGTGGCGGCAAATTCCACGTGCTCTTGTTTGGAAACAAAGCCATGTGCAGCTGTCATCCGCCATCTTTAATCACCGTGCTGTCCCCTCTTTAGCTACTTACCTTTGACAGCTGTCATCCGCCATCTTTAATCACCGTGCTGCCCGGTGGCGGCAAATTCCACGTGCTTTACAAACCTATGTGCTTTTTTGACAAAAAAAAAATTCTGCTCTCGAGATACTTACCGAACTATACTTACGAAACTGCTCATCACCTTCTTTCTTCTTCTATGAGTAATAAACAAAAACTCTATCTTGCAAATAAGGAGCGGGAGGAAGGTGATACCTAACCTAAAATAAAAGAATATGCTAATTCTACATTATTAATTTACATCTTGTATGTACACGTTTTATCTCGAATCATTTTACCCCAGTGATGTTTTGCGTACTTCTCGATGCAATTCTTGAATGTACAAGTTTAAACTTGCCGTACTACACTCTCAGCGTACCTCTTTGTGATGTAAGACAGCGTAACGTGAGTACACACACCTCTAGCATAATGTTTATGTAAAGTAGTACTTATCAATACTACTATGCCCCCAGGCTAGCGTGTTGGTAGAATTTGGGATGACAAACCGTTTACAATCATCGCTATTAAGGGCTACCTTACTAATTAAATGAGTGTACAACTGGTGCTTCTTGCTTCTAATGACAGACATTTGCTTATGCAAAACAGGTGGATTACTTTTAATGCAATTGTTATAGTTTTCAAAACTTAGCTGATTCTGAACGACATTCTTTTTAACCCCCTTCAATCTCTTTATTTGTAATTCATTTAAGAGTTTTATGCAATATGACTTAGATTTAGTACCTACAAATGAATCGATAATATTCCCAGCACATTCATCTTTCATTTTACCTAGAACCTTTTTGTTCACTAGCGGTAGATGATATTGATTATCTGCAGGATAGTTACTTGTATCAAACCTACCCAAGTCAGGCTTTATATCATTGTAATAGTCATCAGTTTTGATTTGATAAATAAACGAATCGGTATCTGTGTAGAGCAATTGCGCATTATGTGCGTACTTCTTCATCATATAATCGTAATGGAATTCATACATGAGTGTTTTAGCCAATTCAAGTACTGTGAAGCCGACGTAGGTAGGTTTGTCATACTTAACCTTGACACGATTCATCTGTATAATAACTAAATTCTCGTGTATGATGGTGCAGCTGTGGAAATTTGGTTTACTTATTAAATAGTTAGCACCATACCTTTTCTTAATATTATCCCAGTTTGTAATCAATTTTACATCAACGCGTTTGTCAACATTCTCCATAGTCTTACCAAACACACTGTTATTCATGAGCTTGTAGAAATCTTTTTCAAACTCGTTAACCGCATTCGTTCTTAAATTATTGTTCAGATCGATATATGGCTTTAGCCACGGTGACTGATTAAATTCTAGTACGCGATGAATTTTGGATAACTTCAAACCATGCTGCAAACACTGTTTTAAATTTCGGTAATGAATGATATACTTAGATTTATCGCATAAATTAGCAATGAGCATTTTCGTCGTTGATGCAATGTACGGGGACTTCATATTTTCAGGGCAGAACGGTAGGTCATTATGAGAAGTGTGTAACTCTTTAGGATACTGTAAGTCAACTTCGAGGAAATAACCTTTACTAGCTTCATCGCCTAGGGCGTGTAGCTGTAAAGCATCAATTTCGCACTGCGTCAGCCAGCGGAAACCACTCACCGGTAGATGCTGACTCATCGCCCACCCATACTGATTATTAGCATCGAGGTAAACGATATACCGAGATTCCTGACTGGAATCGAAACTCGGCATGTACTTATTATTAGCACTCGAATACCGGCCGCTGCACTGACTCAGACCGCCTCGAATGGATGCTTTTATAAAGTGCACCATATCAATATCAGTTAACAGCTCCAAATTCACACGCGTGTATTTTAACATCGCGTCCCAACTTAACCCAGGTGCAGTAAAATACTGACATGGGTCAAGGCTGTAGGTGTTCATGCAAACACAGCGAAAATTTTCAAAAACATCAGCTAACAAAAGTACATCTGTCTTTAAATATAAATCAGAGTATTCACCCAGCGTTTGAATGTGGAACTGCTCCCAGATATGTTGCGCATGTAAATAGTCATCATCACTAATATCTGCTGAATTCAGCGAGCTGTAAAAGGATTGTTTCGATGGTAAGGCACGTTCTTCGAGGCGGTCTAAGCAGTCGAGATATTCATAACAAAAAACACCCTTACGCCGAAGTAAATTAAACTGCGCTTCTTCGGGGAAAACGCGTCGAATTTCTGTAAATTGTTCAGGCTGTAAATGACTAGAAAGTTTATCGAGGCTACTCGCCATAAAGCGAAACGAGTCAAGGAATCTCAGTTTTATAGAATGCTCAGCATCTACTTTTACAGACTTTGCAAACGCAATGTACCGCTCTTTATTCTGAGGGATTATATCTACTTTTTCATCCGAAGCTCCAAATTGTGAAATGATGAAATGAGAGTCGTAACCAGATAAGTTATGAAAAATTACAGGGATAAATTTAGGAACTCTATACTTAAGATTACAGCTATAATGAGCGGCACATCTGTAGAAACCAGTTAAATGATCATGATCAAAAACTTTAGGGTCATTTTCGGAAAATTCCCCATCACAAATGCTACACTTTGTAGCACGTTCATGATCATTTAACTGAATTTCGGTGAGTGGCTTCATAGGAATATTACTATTCAGAATACGACCGAGACGAACTGCATCACTTTCAAGTCTTTCTAAAAATACTTTAGCAGCATCATGTCCTCGATACAGCTCTAACTTGTTAAGCGTACTATCGTAACTACACTTGATGTAATACGCGAAGCTATACGGGACATGCATGTGCGTAGTATTAGTGAAAGAGTTGTCAGGATTAGGTGAGCATGTGTTGCATGGCGTGAGGATGGCTTCAAAGTCTGCATAAATCACGAACGGTACCCACATCTGCTTGTGAAAATTTGTAAATTTTAAAACATTATTGCCTGTAGTAGGTATCTCTGTACGTACATGATTGCAGTCATTCTTGGAATGCTTCGTTAACTGATCTTCATTTCTGAAATACTGCAAGCATCCATCACATAGCCACTTTTTGTTACACCTGTTTGACAATTGACTACCAACAAGTCTACTCAGATTTTTAATCCAGCAAAAGTGGCTATTCTCACTGTTTTCAATATAGAGTAAATTAACATGAGTACTCTTCTTATGACATGTATAATACAGAGGACCTACTACAGACTTTTTCTCTACACCATACACATTAATACTAATGTTATTTAGTTCCTCAAAGCGCTTAATATCTTTTAACTGTACGGGAAATTCTATACTATCGAAATTTAACTGCGTTGAATAGTGTGGATACGATGATGTTCTATACGCTACATTCGATTT
This sequence comes from Anabrus simplex, assembly GCF_040414725.1. Lineage (NCBI taxonomy): Eukaryota > Metazoa > Arthropoda > Insecta > Orthoptera > Tettigoniidae > Anabrus > Anabrus simplex. The sequence continues at coordinate 37,308,425 of NC_090279.1, forward strand.
AGCAGGATTTAAAGCCGACATCACCGCCCATGCAAAACATGCTTCGTCATTGTTTCGGATGTTTACAACAGCTTTTCTTTGCTGAATCCATGTCGGCAGCTCAATGTGCGAAGATCCACGCATAGGATTGTACTTATTGATGTTAACTTCTAGATACAGTATTTCAACTAAAGCCCACCCTGATTCCTTTTCCTAAAATTCCTCGCTCTTAGTTGAAATAATGTTAGAGACATCCCTAAGTACATCACCAAAATTAGTCGACTGACTTATGACAAAATTCTTCGTATTAAATGATTTAATGTCCGTTATTTCGGATTCATCCGTGCTTTTAATGTACAAGGCGAAAAGTTCAAAATTAACTTTAAATAAACTATGATTGGACAAAGATTTAGCAAGAAGCTGTTGTACATCCGGTTGAACGCAATTTAAAAAGTTTGAAGTGCTCTGAAACTTTTGACTGGTGCGAATTCGGTAACTAGCAATCCTACTTTTAAATGCTGTATTAATTTCCTCGATGTTTGCGTTACTACCACTTCTACACGCATTATTTTTATGCGCATTACTCCGTAAGTGCCCCTGAAAATGCGAAGATGGTACATCAGTGTTACAGTGCTCGCAGTGAATAGTTTGAAGTTCATGATTTTTTCTAGGTTTTTTACTACTAGTACTTTCTACAGCTACATCAGTAGCTGCACGCTTTTCCCCTACTACTACCTGAGGGCAAGTAGATATTTGATGTACCTCTGCTAAGTGATCCTCATATCGCTCTACGTTAGCGAAATACACACTACAAACTTTACATAAAGCTGATGTTATGCTAGGGTGTTTTGATTTCATATGGCGCGTGAAGTTATCACGCCTTGCAAACGTTACATTACATTCCTCGCAGCAGGGAGACATCTGTTCATGATTTTTTCTAGGTTTTTTACTACTAGTACTTTCTACGGCTACATCAGTAGCTGCACGCTTTTTCCCTACTACTACCTGAGGGCGAGTAGATATTTGATGTTCCTCTGCTAAGTGATCCTCATATCGCTCTACGTTAGCGAAATACACACTACAAACTTTACATAAAGCTGATGTTATGCTAGGGTGTTTTGATTTCATATGGCGCGTGAAGTTATCACGCCTTGCAAACGTTACATTACATTCCTCGCAGCAGGGGAACATCTGAAAAGAGAACGACCGATAGAGATTAGGTGAAAGTTACGGAAGAAACCAAGTTTCAGCGTATAGAGGTTGGACATGGCTGTGAGTTAGGCCTATAGCATGAGGATTGAAGAGAACGACTAAAGTTACGATGTTCGGAAGAAACCAAGTTTAAGCCTGTTGAGGACGGACATAGCTATGTACGCACCTCGTCTATAGTATGTAGATTAAAGAGAACAACTATTTATGATTAGCTTAAAGTTACAGAAGAAACCAAGTTTCAGCCTGTTGAGGGCAGACATAGCTATGTGTACGTGTTTGAAATTATACTACGTCTATAGTATGTAGATTAAAGAGAACAACTATTTATCAATAGACTAAAGTTACGATGTTCGGAAGAAACCAAGTTTAAGCCTGTTGAGGACGGACATAGCTATGTGTGCGTGTTTGAAATTATACCACGTCTATAGTATGTAGATTAAAGAGAACAACTATTTATGATTAGCTTAAAGTTACAGAAGAAACCAAGTTTCAGCCTGTTGAGGGCAGACATAGCTATGTGTACGTGTTTGAAATTATACTACGTCTATAGTATGTAGATTAAAGAGAACAACTATTTATCAATAGACTAAAGTTACAGAAGAAACCAAGTTTAAGCCTGTTGAGGACGGACATAGCTATGTTTGCGTGTTTGAAATTATACCACGTCTATAGTATGTAGATTAAAGAGAACAACTATTTATGATTAGCTTAAAGTTACAGAAGAAACCAAGTTTCAGCCCGTTGAGGGCAGACATAGCTATGTGTACGTGTTTGAAATTATACCACGTCTATAGTATGTTGATTAAAGAGAACAACTATTTATGATTAGCTTAAAGTTACGATGTTCGGAAGAAACCAACTTTCAACCTGTTGAGGGTAGACATAGCTATGTGTGCATGTTTGAAATTATACTACGTCTATAGTATGTAGATTAAAGAGAACAACTATTTATCAATAGACTAAAGTTACGATGTTCGGAAGAAACCAAGTTTAAGCCTGTTGAGGACGGACATAGCTATGTGTGCGTGTTTGAAATTATACCACGTCTATAGTATGTAGATTAAAGAGAACAACTATTTATGATTAGCTTAAAGTTACAGAAGAAACCAAGTTTCAGCCCGTTGAGGGCAGACATAGCTATGTGTACGTGTTTGAAATTATACCACGTCTATAGTATGTTGATTAAAGAGAACAACTATTTATGATTAGCTTAAAGTTACGATGTTCGGAAGAAACCAACTTTCAACCTGTTGAGGGCAGACATAGCTATGTGTGCGTGTTTGAAATTATACTACGTCTATAGTATGTAGATTAAAGAGAACAACTATTTATCAATAGACTAAAGTTACGATGTTTTAGAAGAAACCAAGTTTCAACGAATAGAGGTCAGACATACCTTAAAATCATCGCGCTGCAAACTGTTACTCGGATGAATAAAATGCGTGCGTTCAAGCCTGAAACTTGAATGATAATATTCTGGTCGAATCTAAAAAGAAAAGAATAAACATATATGAATGCAGTGTAGGGTGTATCAGCTAGCTTAGTTATCTTTACAACTCAAAGTTCGAAAACATACCTTTAAAAAAATGAATGTGCTGCAGACTGTTACTCGGATGAATAAAATGCGTACTTTCAAGCCTGTAACTCGAACGGTACCTAAAAAAGAAAAGAACAAACATATATGAATGTAGTGTAGGGTGTATCAGCTAGCCTAGTTATCTTTACAACTCAAAGTTCGAAAACATACCTTAAAAATGCATATGCTGCAGACTGTTACTCGGATGAATAAAATGCGTACTTTCAAGCCTGTAACTCGAACGGTACCTAAAAAGAAAAGAACAAACATATATGAATGTAGATGTCTATTACCTAGCGTAGAAGTTGCTTCGCAGACAGTAACTAACAGTTCTAGCTTACCTTAAGATAAAGGCTGAAGAATAATATTCACAGCAGACAGTACTTAGACGGGAGATGTGTACGTGAGAAACGCATACAGAGAACTGTAAGCACTTCACGCAGACTGCGGTGAGTAAATATGCTGCTTGTTACCAAGCGGATGTGAAAATCGCTGAGCTGACAACTGCAGTACAGTCGGAGCGAATGCAACAAGAGCACTCCTGTAGTCCCGCAGGCTGACGTATTTAAGCCGGAATCGAACCTCCTGTTGACGCCGAGGTGTCAGAATTTAAGAGTTCGAGCCTTGGAAAGTTAGCGCGCGATCCTCGACTTCTCGAGGGTACATCCGCGGTATTCCTTACCTGTAGGTATTGAGCTAAAGCTAGATCATGTAATGACGATCGCGCAGGCCCCTCGCCTAGCATTTACGGCTTCTAGTTCGAACCCGCTATCTTCCGAAGTAGCGAGAATGATTGAAGAGTGTTTGAGGGTGATTCATTCGTCGGATGGAGGCGTTAAGCAGGCTTCTTCTAGTCGGGGTACGCGATTCAAATCCTGGCAACTTATACCGTCGGGAAGGGCATCCGGCTAGATCATGCAATGACGATCGCGCAGGTCCCTCGCCTAACATTTACGGCTTCCAGTTCGAACCCGCTATCTTCCGAAGTAGCGAGAATGATTGAAGAGTGTTTGAGGGTGATTCATTTGTTGGATGGAGGTGTTAAGCTGGCTTCTTCGGTAGGAGTAGGCTATGTCGGGATATCGATTTAAAATCCTAGTCAGGAAGGGCAGCCGGTCGTATAAAACTATGGTGTGAGGCGGGGTGTGCAAGAAAGCCAGCATTAAGTAAGGGCTGTTGATGGGGACGTTAAACCTTGTGCAGACTCCTTCGAAAATGATTTTTTGAGTACAAGACTTGACGGTGATTCATTTGTCGGATGGAGGCAATAAGCCTTGTGCAGGCTTCTTCAGCGGGAGTAGGCTATGTGTCGGTACCGGGATATCTAGTTATAAAACCCGCTACAACAAATTTATCACGTATACTGCGATTTAAAATCCTAGTCAGGAAGGGCAGCCAGTCGTATAAAACTATGGTGTGAGGCGGGGTGTGCAAGAAAGCTAGCAATAAGTAAGGGCTGTTGATGTGTTTTAGCCTCTCCGTACAATCATGATATTTTACGTTAGGAACTTACATAGGCTAAATGCTACACATTCCGTAGCAGAGCCAGGAATCGAACTCGGACCTCCGAGGGTAGCAGCTAACTACTACACCACAGAGGAGTACTATTTCAGAATATTTTACAACCTTAATTAGTACTGTGTTTTAAGAGCTTACATGGGACTCAGCTAAGAAGACGTTCGCGAGTTACAAGCACGCAGTGTCCTCGTTCAAGGTCGAGCCGGAAGATACGTGTACAATTTCAGCTAACACACGCATTCCACACAACTCGCTCAGAATGACTGTGCCGATGCTTCAAGGACTGTAGAACAAATCTATAGCCTACAGTATGCATGCCTCTCACCCGGTAGTCTCGGGTTCGATTCTCTTGGGAATAAAAATGTGTTTAAATCGCATGAATTTGTTGAGTTATCCTTCCTGATGCAAAACTAGCAGTATCTAACCTCATACACTATAGTTTTCAACCAGTTGCCCCTTCCTGGCAACTCGGATTAAGAATCTGTTTTACAACGTCTAACACGGGGAATCGGGGATTTACAGCTAGATGCACTTCTTAGATTTTAAATCACGAACTATTGTTTTACGGCCGGATGCCCTTCCTGACGCAAAACTAAGATTTTTAAATCACAAGAATTTGTTTTAAGACTAGTCGCCCTTCCTGATGCAAAACTGGCAGTATCTAGCCTCTCACGTCATACACTATTGTTTCGACCGGTTGCCCTTCCTGACGTCAAAGAACTCGGATTAAGAATCTGTTTTACAACTTCTAACATGAGAATCGGGGATTTACAGCTTAAAGATGGCGGATGACAGCTGTCAAAAAAGCACATAGGTTTGTAAAGCACGTGGAATTTGCCGCCCCCGGGCAGCACGGTGATTAAAGATGGCGGATGACAGCTGTCAAAAAAGCACATGGCTTTGTTTCCAAACAAGAGCACGTGGAATTTGCCGCCACCGGGCAGCACGGTGATTAAAGATGGCGGATGACAGCTGTCAAAGGTAAGTAGCTAAAGAGGGGACAGCACGGTGATTAAAGATGGCGGATGACAGCTGCACATGGCTTTGTTTCCAAACAAGAGCACGTGGAATTTGCCGCCACCGGGCAGCACGGTGATTAAAGATAGCGGATGACAGCTGTCAAAAAAGCACATGGCTTTGTTTCTACGTGGAATTTGCCGTCACCGGGCAGCACTGTTCTCAAAGATGGCGGATGACGGCTGTCAGAAAAGCGCATAGGTTTGTAAAGCACTTGGAATTTGCCGCCACCGGGCAGCACTGTTCTCAAAGATGGCGGATGACAGCTGTCAGAAAAGCGCATAGGTTTGTAAAGCACGTGGAATTTACCGCCACCACATAGAGTGCAGCACTGTTCTCAAAGATGGCGGATGACAGCTGACGAAATTGCCCGCAGCACAGTGCTCAAAGATGGCGGATGACAGCTGTCAAAAAAGCACGTGGCTTTGTTTCCCAACAAGAGCACGTGGAATTTGCCACCACCACATAGAGTGCAGCACTGTTCTCAAAGATGGCGGATGACAGCTGACGAAATTGCCCGCAGCACAGTGCTCAAAGATGGCGGATGACGGCTGTCAGAAAAGCGCATAGGTTTGTAAAGCACTTGGAATTTGCAACCGCTACATAGAGGGCAGCACTGTTCTCAAAGATGGCGGATGACGGCTGTCAGAAAAGCGCATAGGTTTGTAAAGCACTTGGAATTTGCCACCACCACATAGAGTGCAGCACTGTTCTCAAAGATGGCGGATGACAGCTGACGAAATTGCCCGCAGCACGGTGCTCAAAGATGGCGGATGACAGCTGTCAAAAAGCACGTGGCTATGTTTACCAAACAAGAGCACGTGGAATTTACCGCCACCACATAGAGGGCAGCACCATACTCTGTTGATTAAAGATGGTGGGTAGTAGCTGTCAAAAAAGCACGTGGCTATGTTTACCAAACAAGAGCACGTGGAATTTGCCGCCACCACATAGAGGGCAGCACGGTGCTCTCTTGATTAAAGATGGCTGCTGTCACGTGGAATTATCTGCCACCACAAAGAGGGCAGCACTGAGGTTTGCGATGCAAGATGGCTGCTGTCAAAAAAGCATTTTTCAAATTATCCGCCACCACAAAGAGGGCAGCACTGTGCTCTATAGATTAAAGATGGCGGATGACAGCTGTCAAAAAAGCACGTGGCTGTCAAAAAGCACGTGGATTTGTTTATCTCGAGCTAGTGAGGTTTAGTTGGTAGCACTAAGGTTTAGGCCCGCCAAGATGGCAGCACTGCCGATGACAGGTGACGAAAGAGGGCAGCACAGCGCTCTGTAGTTTAAAGATGGCGGATGACAGCTGTCAAAAAGCACGTGGCTGTCAAAAAGCACGTGGCTTTGTTTATCTCGAGCTAGTTAGGTTAAGTTGGTACCACCGAGGTTTATTCCCATCAAGATGGCAGTACTGAGGTTAGCGATGCGTTGTTGTCTGTCAAAAAGCACGTGGCTTTGTTTACAAATCTGTCAAAAAGCACGTGGCTGTCAAAAAACACGTGGCTTTGTTTACCTCATGCTAGTTAGGTTAAGTTGGCACTACTGAGGTTTAGGCCCGTCAAGATGGTAGTACTGAGGTTTGCGATGCGTTGTTGTCTGTCAAAAAGCACGTGGCTTTGTTTACAAATCTGTCAAAAAGCACGTGGCTGTCAAAAAGCACGTGGCTTTGTTTACCTCATGCTAGTTAGGTTAAGTTGGTACCACTAAGGTTAGACCCGTCAAGATGGCAGTACTGAGGTTTGCGATGCGTTGTTGTCTGTCAAAAAGCACGTGGCTGTCAAAAAACACGTGGCTTTGTTTACCTCATGCTAGTTAGGTTAAGTTGGCACTAGTGAGGTTTAGGCCCGTCAAGATGGCAGCAGTGAGGTTAGCGTTGCGTTGTTGTCGATGACAGCTGTCAAAAAGCACGTGGCTTTGTTTACAAATTCAAATCTCGCGCCAAAAATCAAATTTCCCGCCAAAATTCAAATTTCCCGCGGGCGGCGGCGGCGGAGGCGGCGGCGGAGGAGGAGGCGGGCGGAGGCGTGCGGCGGCGGAGGTGCGGCAGAACCATCCAATTATACTACTGCAGATCAGTATTGATTGATTGACTAATTGGTTTAATGATTGATTGAATGATTGATTGATGTTTGATTGATTGATTGATTGATTGATTGATTGATTGATTGATTGACGCTCGTACAAAATAAAGTAAAGGCACTAAGTATTCAGGCAGAATCCCAAGGAATGTAATGCTATTCTGCAGAAGATGCTCAGCGAGCGGTTAGCTACAGAAGTAGTAGTAGCTGGTCAAGTTTCTAAGTAATGATGCGTATATTTTATATTATGACAAAAGTTTTATAATATGTACTTATTTGTATTAGACAGTAATAATTTTATGGTTAATGTCGTTGAAAACACCTATTTACAAAGCAATCCACAAAACAAAATAATAATAATATACACTTACATTGTGACCAAGAGCTGAGCAGACAGCCGCCGATCTGACACCTATGAACTTAGAAGACACACAGGGCGCCTACTTGGAAACCGTGCCGCCTAATGGGGAAGGGTGTAACTTAGGAATACTGGCTCCTTCGATTACACAGTGATGCGCCGAGACGAAACGGCGAGTTGGTTTCACATTTTGCGGCCAACAGCCGCATACGTTAGCCGATGAAGGATGGGCGATATCAATGCGAGAGTTGGAAACAGAACTGAAGTATTCGAAAGGGTAATTGGTAAATGTGGGGAATACATGGAAGCTAATGGGAACGGGAAACGTTTGTTGGACTTCTATGCTAGTTTGTGTTTAGCTGTTACGAATATATTCTTCAAGCATAAGGCTATTCAGATGGGGAGCTAAGGGTAACAGAACCACAAAATATACTATATCTTAACCGATTTTAAATTCTGGAAGTCTGGTAGGAATGTATGAGTTTTACGTGGATTTTTCGGTGATACAGACCACTATCCGATCTGTAGTGAACTGAGTATCTCTAAGCCTAGGATACAGAAAATGAAATCTATCTGCAAACGAACAAGAGTAGAAAATCTCCAGGACGAGGAGATTAGACAGAAGTACATGGATATGATTAGTGAGAAGCTTCGAACAGTGGACAGTAAGCAGGTTCAGGATATAGAAAGAGAATAGGTGGCATACAGGGATGCTGTAGCAGGAACAGTAAGGGAATGACTAGGAACGCGTATTTGTAAAGGCGGGGAAAAGCGAACATCTTGGTGGATTGATGAAGTGACGGTAGCTTGTAAACATGAAAAGAAGGCTTATCAGAAATGGCTCCATACAAGGAATTGTACGTAAATGAATGAAACAGAGCGAAACAAGTAGTTGTTGAATCCGAAAAGAAGTCGTGGGAAGATTTTGGTAATAACCTGGAAAGACTATGTCAAGCAGCAGTGAAACCTTTCTGGACAGTAATAAACAATCTTAGGAATTAAAGGAAAAAGGAAATGAGCAGTGTTTTGGGTAATTCAGGTGAACTCATAATAGATCCCAGGGAATCACTGGAGAGGTGGAGGGAATATTTTGAACATCTTCTCAATGTAAAAGGAAATCTTCCTGGTGGTGTCGCGAACAACCTAGCTAATGGGCAGGAAGAAAGTTATGTTGGTGAAATTACGCTTGATGAAGTGGAAAGGATGGTAAATAAACTCCGTTGTCATAAAGCAGCAGGAATAAATGAAATTAGACCCAAAATGGTGAAGTATACTGGGAAGGCAGGCATGAAATGGCTTTGTAGAGTAGTAGGATTACAATGGAGTGTTGGTAAGGTACCTTAAGATTGGACAAAAGCAGTAATTGCACCTATCTATAAGCAATGGAACAGGAAGGATTCCAACAACTATCGAGGTATCTCATTGATTACGCAGGGAACGGATTTATATGTAATTGCATATCTCTTTAGGCAGATAATATTAATTATATTTTTCATTATCTTTACGAATCATGACGCGTGGAGTTGAAAAATGGAGTATTTATTTTCCATATTTTTCCATATTTTTGAGTTTAGTACATATGTTCTATATTCTTCGTCATTAAAATCAATATAGTCCATATTTCGGTTAAAAAGTATTAAATCATATTAAATTAGCAGTCATCTCAATAATGAAGAAATAAATTAAAAATCAATATTCGAAAAATTAATATTTTAAGTGGTGTGCAGGTCATTATCACGCCTGCCCAGGTCTGGGCTGATAAAATAAGCTGATAAGCGGTGCGAAGAAAGAGAGAGGTCTGGATCACACTTACAGCACTGATAAGCTGCATTACATAAGATCGACTGTGTCTGTGCCATCATTTCGTAACTAGGACCGGGCGAGTTGGCCGTGCGCGTAGAGGCGCGCGGCTGTGAACTTGCACCCACGAGATAGTAGGTTCGAATCCCACTACCGGCAGCCCTGAAAATGGTTTTCCGTGGTTTCCCATTTTCACACCAGGCAAATGCTGGGGCTGTACCTTAATTAAGGCCACGGCCGCTTCCTTCCAACTCCTAGGCCTTTCCTATCCCATCGTCGCCATAAGACCTATCTGTGTCGGTGCGACGTAAAGCACCTAGCAAAAAAAATCGTAACTAGGGAAATCTCATTCATCGACGATGTGCTAGTTGTTTCCGGATTAGTTCGTAATTCGGGCATTCCCTTTGATTGCTTCATAACTCCATCTAGTTCACTACCAGTCTTCACAGTTTGAATTAGCAGTGAGACGGCTCATAGTGTTCTAGTACGTTCAGTGTGTGCAGTTGTATATTGATATTCATTGAAGACATTAACGTTGTTACAATATGCCTAAAGTAGCTCAGTCAACCAGTTTAAAATAGAAAAGTTACGTATCAGAATTTAAAGAAGATGGTTTATCGACTGACAGTAAGATATTATTTTGTAATTTGTGTAATTGTGCAGTGACATCTACTCAAATGTTCCAAGTGCAGCAGCACGTTTCAACCAGTGAACACCAAGCTAACAAACAAGGAGATTCCAAGCAGAGACAGTTGTTTCTGACACAACCAGCAACTTCCAGTGCAACGTTCGAGTTCAACACCGATTTCTGCCGTGCTCTCATCTCTGCTGACATACCTCTCTTATAATCAGCGCTTCATGGAATTCCTCGAGAAATATACCAAACGATCCATCCCGGATGAGTCAACGTTCAGAAAAACGTACTGTTCAGCCATATACGATGAAACTGTTCGGAAGATAAGGCAAGAGATTAAAGACGGTCCAATTTCGGTTTCCGTAGATGAAACAACAGACAAAGAAGGCAGGCTAATTGGCAACGTAATCATTGGCTTGTTAAGCGAAGATTATTGTAAACGGATTCTCTTACACTGTGATGTTCTAGAAAAGTGCGATAACAAAACTATAGCAAAACTGTTCAGTGAGGCTATGAGTAACCTCTGGCCACAGGGCGTTAAGTATAATAAAGTGTTACTTTTTTTTTAGCGATTCTGCACCTTATATGATGAACGCCGGAGAAGCATTATGTGCTGTATATCCAAGGATGACTCATTTAACATGTGTAGCACATGCCTTTCATCGTGTGGCTGAAGTGGTAAAAGGCAGTTACCCCAAGGTAAATTTATTGATGTCCTCAGTGAAAACAGTTTTTCTCAAAGCCCACAGAAGAGTTCATCTTTTGAAAGAAATGTACACAGAGATTCCAGTGCCGCCTAAGCCGATTCTAACTAGGCGGGGTACGTGGCTGCAAGCGATTGAATATTATGTTGAATATATATAGGCTGTATTAAGAACGATATGCATACCATGGACTCGGAAGATGCAGCCTCAATTGAAGCCGCGAAAACAGTTGTTTGCGACATATATGTGAAAAATGACTTGTGTTACATTCAGCATAATTTTTTATGCATTAAAAAACACTGAAAAGGCTCCAAAACTCGCATCTCCCACTTTCTGAAAGTTGTGAAATTGTGAATAAAACTGTGGAACAACTAAATCCTGCAAATGAAGCAAACTGTGCTTTCAAATAACCCCGGGAAAAGGTTGCTGCAATGCTGTGTGGAGATTTAACTGTAAAATTAACACTGGATTGAACGCCCGCAGATATTGTGAAGTTGAATTATGCCCCCATTACGTCTTCCGATGTTGAACGCAGTTTCAGTCAATATAAAACTGTCCTTACAGATAATAGATGGAGATTCACTTTGCAGCACTTAAAAGAACATTTTGTAATCCATTCTTTTGGTAACAGAGAATAAAATATTGTGTGTTCTTCAAATATATTAAAATGTGAAGTGCAACATTATGTTGCATGTAGATCTACTTTGTTTAGCTTCTTTGAACTTTGATAAAAATAGAAATGAATGTTATATGTGCAATTTTAAGTCCATATATAATTCCATATTTGAATAAAAATAACTAAATATATATGTACATATTTCAAAAAATATTAGTACATATAAATCCGTTCCCTGTATGATTACTATACCAAGCAAAGTATTCACCGGCATCTCGGAAGAGAGGGTGCGATCAGAGAGGAAGTTGCATGAAATCCAGTGTGGTTACAGAGCACGGAGGGTCTGTCAAGATCCAATTTTCAGTACGCACCAGGTGAATGTAAAATGTTAGGAAATGAATAGACAGCTGTGTATTGGTTTAATATATCCAGAGAAAGCATTTGACAGGGTACCGAGGGAAATGATGTTCACAATACTGCGGGGGGAATGACATTAAGGGTAGATTATTAAAATCAATCAAAGGCATTCGTGATGACAATTGGGCTCCAGTAAGAATTGATGGTAGAACGGGTTCTTGGTTCAGGATACTTACAGGGGTTAGACAAGGCTGTAATCTTTCTCATTTGCTCTTCGTAATTTACGAGGATCATCTGCTGAAAGGTATAAATTGGCAAGGAATGATTCAGGCGGGTGGAAATTTAGTATGCAGTCTGGCGTCTGCTGACGACTTCGTCTTAATGGCAGATTGTGCCGAAAGCCTGCAGTCTAATGTCCAGGAACTTGAAAATAGGTGCAGTGAGTATGGAATAACAATTAGCCTCTCCAAGACTAAATTGATGTCAGTAGGTAAGAAAGTCAACAGAAGTGAATGTCAGATTGGTGATACAAACATGGAACAGGTAGATAATTTTAAGTATTTTTGTTGGTTGTTCCCCCAGGATAGTAATATAGTAAGTGAGATTAAATCATGGTCTAGTAAAACCAATGTAGTGAGTTGGCAGTTGCGATCAACATTGTTCTGTAAGAAGGAAGTCATCTCCCGGACGAAACTGTATTTACATCGGTGTGTTTCCAGACCATCTTTGCTTTACGAGAACGAAAGCTGGGTGGGCTCAGGATATATTATTCATAAGTTTGAAGTAACAGACATGAAAGTAGCGAAAATTGTTGCTTTTAAAACAGGTGGGAACAATAGCAGGAGGGTAGGCCTACTCGGAACTAGCAGATAAAGTCTAAGTTAGGAATGAACTCGATGGATGAAGCTGCACGCGTAAACCGTCTTCGGTGGTTGGGACATGTGCGACGAATGGAGGAGGATAGGTTACCTAGAAAAATAGTAGTCTTTATTATGGTGGGTAAGAGGAGTAGAGGGAGACCAAGATGACAATGGTTTGATTCAGTTTCTAACGATTTAATGATAAGAGGTATAGAATTAAATGAGGCCACGGCACTGATTGCAAATAGAGGATTGTCGCGACGTGCCGTTTTTGTAAATTCACAGAGGCTTGCAGACTGAACGCTGAATGGCATAACGGACTATAATGATAATGCATGTATATATGTATAAAAAGCCGTACGATTTTATTTCCGTTAGTGTACGAAGAATTGGATCGTAAAGTTCAGGCAGTTGATTCCTCCTTCCATGGCTGTCCACATTCGTTTAGACTTACGGACCTGCTTTCGTATTCTCTTTCTTTCACCCGGAGAGGTTCCTTCTCACTTATATATCCTCTTTGAGCCAGACCTAGCGGGACACAAGGTTCTTAAACACTGCTAAAGGTTGGGCCCAACGCGAACCGAGCTGCTATTGGTTAACGAAATGACGTCACAGTAGGAGCAGAACAGCCGAGCCCGGAGCGCGCAAATCAGTAAGAATCTCATAATATCAGCTAATATTACAGTTTCTCAGAACTAATTGCAGACCAGACATAAAGATTACTGCAGTTATAAGATAGAAAACGAGTACACCATAGTAACTTTTAATGATTTCCATTACGAATAAGGCGTAAACGTGACGGCACTCTAACCAACGCTTGAAATTTAGTAACATTTCAAAGTTCCTCTACTTAGTTTGAGGAAGGTTACGCGCTTTCAAGTCTGTAAACATAAATATTTAGAGATATGAAATCTTTGTCATATTAAATCTTTACAGCAGAAATTCCGTGATGAACTACCGTATGTTAACATACGATATACTGACTCACTTCCGCAGGTATGGAGTTTAAAGCTTAACACATACTGTAACAGCAGCAGAAGTAAGTTTATATTCGAAACCATGCATAGATAGTCCTGGAAAACCTACAGCCTGTTTTCTAGTCTTTGACCGGGTCAGGGATGTAATGAATGAACCACATATAGGCTATTATTACAATGGGGTCGCCACTCCCAAAGTGATTTATTAATGACTGATCAATGCTATGAAATGATAATGGAAAGTGTTGCTGGAATGAAGGATGACAGGGAAAACCGGAGTACCCGGAGAAAAACCTGTCCCGCCTCCACTTTGACCAGCACAAATCTCACATGGAGTGACAGGGATTTGAACCACGGTATCCATTGGTGAGAAGCCGACGCGCTGCCGTCTGAGCCACGGAGGCTCCGCATAGATAGCACTTCATTAGAACACAGTCCTACCTGTGAGATTAGATGTCATGAAGTGGTTGCTTTTGAAGATGAAATCCACTGTCGTGCCTTTCGCCGGTGAGCTGCTATGGATTTTTCAGTTCTTGTCCGAATGTTCATTTGTCGTATGCGTATAAATATTCTCGTTCTAACTTACATTTTTAATAGATATTTCTGGTGGTACAGCGGGGAATTCACTGCTAATTATTTGACACACTTTGCGTATAATATTAGGTATGTGTCATAGTTCAGCACGTCCGTGAGTGTCCCTGAAAATTAACTCAAATTCCTTTATTTGGTTTACCATTCTAACGATGGAACGAGTAGACCTCCCCGAGATAACATTTGTATCCATCCCACAGGAGCTGTACCAGAAGAAATGGAAAGCATTTCCCCAGTGGGACTTCACATTGACCTGTCATATTTTCTTTCACGGTTGGCGATGTAGCCGGCGAGGTACCGAAATCCCTTTGCTGAACAATCAGGTGTCGCTGTAGATAGCGGTGAATCTAAAAAATTTTTATTTTTATTATTTTTTTGCTATTTGCTTTACGTCGCACCGACACAGATAGGTCTTATGGCGACGATGAGACAGGAAAGGCCTAGGAATGGGAAGGAAGCGTCCGTGGCCTTAATTAAGGTACAGTCCCAGCATTTGCCTGGTGTGAAAATGGGAAACCACGACAAACCGTCTTCAGGGCTGCCGACAGTGGGGTTCGAACCCACTATCTCCAAATCACTGGATACTGGCCGCACTTAAGCGACTGCACCTATCGAGCTCGGTCGGTGAATCATTAACGGCACAGTTTTCTATCGCAATGATTCTGTACAATGAACACATAAATTTCACTCCAGCTACTATTACACTGTTCACGCAACTAACGAAAAGAAAATATGTGTACCTCACTGCACGAAACACAGCAACTTAACGAGATCTCACAGAAACGAACAAAGACACACACACACTACGCATAATACAGTAGGCCACTGTATAAACCAACAGCAATATACGGAAAGAAATTACGTATAGTTATTACGTGGAAATCCTTTCTTTATAAGACAGACATACATAAACAATGAAATGAGATACACATGCGGTTGTATGCTACACAGTCACGGTGCTCCTGTGATGACGTCACGAGCAGGACGAGGGAAAACTAACATCTACTGCACAACCAATCTGGGCCACCCGTGAGCGGGATATTGCACTCAGTGCCGCCAGTGCCCTTTTCAGTAAGTGTCTCATACTACGAATGTGTTCAACTACAACTCTCCTCACAGTTGTGTATTTTAGTATATATGAGTGTTACAGTGTGATTTATTACAAGTATTGGAACTGTGTGATATAACAAGCCCATTCACATTTCAAGTAGCGGAAGAAGTGTCTCACACTCTGTAGTTGTCACAAGTAATACATCCTTTCCTAAATTCAGCCTGTTCTACTGACTGTTACAAATCAAATTTGTTCTTCAAGAGTTTGTCTTAAGTGATTAAACAACATTCAAATATCGGGTTTTGTTTCTAAGTGGCTGGCATGTTGTTGTATAAGGCCAATTCTACAGCTTATTCCGCTACGGAAGCTACGGATTTTCTTCATTGAGGAATTGTGATTTATGTCTTTTTACACTGCGTCCACAACCTCTAACATATTGTCGGTAATGTTCAAGTTCAATAATGTACATTTGCTAAATGCATAGATCTTAAGTGAGAATATTAGAAGTTAATATTAATTCTTCTCAGTTTCAGCATTCTACATATTTTTAATATTTAAAGTTATTAATTTTCTTAAATTTTATTTTTAATTAAGCATTAAAAATGAATAGGCATATAACTAGCTTGCTTTAGAAAACTCCCAGCCTTTGCGTTGCAAGTGCCTGCAAGTTGTGTGTAGTAGCAATCTATCATGTATCTAAATTTGGTGGAATGAGGATTTTTTTTCTGAGGAGCAACGCAGATGAAGAGATGCGGATGGTAGTTAGACAAAAAATTGCAATATTTAGTGTGTAATTTTAATTACCGGTATTGTTTTGCTGTGTTATTTACCTCTGTGTGCAATTTTATAGTGAGGCTGTGTATGTTGAGTTGTTCATTACTCTGTATGATGTGACATATGGAAGTAGGGTTCAAATTCTTGAGAGGTTTCCATTTAGGATATCTGTATCTTGTTTTATCAGTGTTGTTATGGAGATTCTTCTGTATCACATCAATACCCCGCAGCAGCTATTTCTGGTATGATTTAGGTTACAGTAGGCTGTCTCTGATTTATTGCTGTGTAAATGATTTTCAGGAGTGAGTGGTGGTGAGATTGCATGGGATCGAATACTAGTATCTGCAGCCCTGAAAAACGTTTCCGTGCTTTCCCCATTTTATCATTAATTAACCTTAATTAATGCCACTGCATACCTAATCTTAACCCTTTACCTTGGAGTTGTTAGTGCAACAATAAACTGCTGGCAGGAATGGAAGAACAATCTTCAGGAATACATTCTGGCTGTGGAAACTGTAAACGGTAGTCAGAACAAGTAAACACGGCACATTTCAGTATTGTCCCCTATAGTAAAATATACAAAATACACTTGAGCATAGTTTCCTGTATAGCCTACATAGAAATCTGTTCCCTGGCAATGTGTAAGAATCGACAAAATTAGCCACAGGAACGAAGCTTGTATTACCTGTAGGAGAAATTGTAGTATTCATTGTTTGTGCAGTATGTTTACATTTACAGAAAAATATCACAAAGTGACTAATGAACACTGCAATTGGGTGAAATGAATTCTCTGGGGCACTACTCAAGGTATTCAACATATAAGGTAAAAAAAATTCTTGATTTTCCCGTATTGAATAGAGAAACACACAATATTAAACAGAAGGAAAGATCCACCTTTCAATACTCCGTTGTTAAGTTGTGATCACTTTGTTCATTGTTTTTAGACATTTATGACTTAATTCTTGCACTGCTTTGCCAATTGGCTGATGATGACACTTCAAATGTGTAGAAACCGGTCCCAAACGAACAAGTTGTAACCTCTATTTGGTTCAACTTAAAACGGAGTATTGCAAGGTGGACCTTCCTTGTGTTTAATATTGTGTGTATTCAACATAGACAATTTTTGTACCACTTGCGAAACAATAAAAACTGCTTAACATTTAAACCACTCGTTTGACATGGAACTCCCTACAAGGGGCTCTCTGTTAAACACCACTTGGTTGTGTCATTAGACATGGCATGCATAGAAAAATAAAGAAAAGGCACTTAAGTAAAGTTTGCTGGCATTGTTCGATGAAATGAGCTGATAGCAGTATTGTATAAACTTTTGTCTTCATTTCAACAGAATTTTCTTCATTTTCCATTTCCAGTCTTCTGGGTAGAAATGTGAATCAAGAACCTCCTCAGTTTTTCTCTCTCCACCACTCCTTTCTTTCCTCGAATATTTTTTTCTAATTTTACTCCACTCTTCTCTGTACTCTCCTTACCGTATCCATTCACCCCTTTCTGGGCATTCTCCGATGTCATTCTCCTATGACTTTCTCTGTAAATACTTACTGTGGAACTCTACCCTCTTCCATTCTCATCATGTGTCCATACCATTTCAGCTTATGTGTCTCTATCTTGCCTTTCAGTTCAGGGAATCCAATTCACTCCCTCATTTCTATGTTTCTGACTTTATCCCTTTATGCCCTCCCTATTATTTCTCTAAAGAATTTCATCTTGACCTCTTGCATTCTGCGTTCATCATGTATTTTTGTTGTCCATGGTGTGTAATACATTGGGTGCAAAATTTTCTTGCATTCCGTTGGATGTCCCAGTTACAGACTATACATCTCACACATTGGTAAAACTCATTGGCTTGTTCAAGTCTCTATCCAGTTTCTTAATTTATTTTTCCATCTTCTTCAATTATTCTCCCTGAATACTTGAAGCTTTCCACAACTTCTAATGGTCTTCCATTTACTTCAATATTCCCAATTCCTTCTCTATTACCTCTCGTCACCACTACTATCGTACTCTTTTCCACACTGATTTTCGTTCCATATTCCTCCATCTCCTGATTCCTTACATTATCTTGTTCTTGTCCTTCCATTTCATCTTCTCCACATATTACTGTCTTATCTGTAAAGAGTGAGGCCTTTGCCTCCTTGGTTCCCATTTTTGTTGTTGTATACTCTTATGGATTTCATCAATGATTGTAATTAAGATTGGAGGGGATAAAACACATCCATTTTGAAGTTCTGTTTCTACTTTGAACCAGTTTGTTTGTCCTATCTTAGTATTCATACTACTTACTCACTTTTCGTTCATGGCTTTTATAATATGTTCTTCACCTCTCCCTGCCTTCTTTTTTATCAATGCATCCGAGACCACTTGCCATGGTACACTGACATATGCCTTCTCAATATCGATAAATATCATCACTGAATCCAGCCTAAATTCCCATCTGTTCTCCGTCACGTTCTTTAGGTTGAACAGATTAAAAACTTTTAAAATTATGTTTACACTGAATATGGAGTATGACACCATATGTAAGTGAAACACAGATAATGACTGGTGCCAAGAAAAACAGAGTTTGAAGCCTTTTAAATGCCGTGTTATCAGAAGTTCTTGAAGATCATTTTGATAGAACATGTCTCAAATAAATAGATAGTGAATATGTTTAATGAGAGGAGAATGGTTTGAGAGAATTTGATCCTGGGAAGGAAAATTTTGATAGAACACATCTCAAAGAACTGTGAACTTGTTCAGTTAGTTTTGAAGCCGATTGCAAAGGATAAAAATGGTAGGAAGATTCCAGTATATGGACCCCGGTGATCAGAGTGATATGCAAACCGTACAGTCACTGAATTTTCAAGAAAGGTCATCTTGTTGCGGTTTCAGTTGCATATAAAACTGTATGTTAGATAGCTATTAATACGATATAAGGTGTCATGTAATACTTTTTTTTGCTATTGGCTTTACATTGCACCGACACAGATATGTCTTATGGCGACGATGGCACAGAAAAGGGTTGGGAGTGGGAAGGAAGCGGCCGTGGCCTTAATAAAGGTACAGCCCCAGCATTTGCCTGGTGTGAAAATGGGAACCCACGGAAAACCATCTTCAGGACTGCCGACAGTGGGGTTCGAACCCACTATCTCCCGAATACTGGATACTGTCCGCACTTAAGCGACTGCAGCTATCAAGTTATAATCTATAAGCTTCATTTCTGTATTGATTGGTATCACACTATAAAGATAATTTAAAAGTCACCACCTTATCAATACAAGATTTATTTACTTCAAAATTGGTAAATTAGGTCAAGACCGGTTTCGACCCCTAAGGGATCATCTTCAGTTGACACGTATATAAAAAAGATATTTACAAAAACATCACATGTAAAATATTAATCTTTCAGTTAATTCAATGTTGGTGGGTACATCTTAGTTTTGAAAGTATGTGTGTGAGATTTATAGGCTCACTATGTCTAAATTATTGCGTATATAGGTCCTATACTTCTTTACATACAGTGTCAAAATTATTACATTCAATATAATTTATCTATTTGATGAAAACAATAGCAAATTGCTTTCTAAAATGGTAAAGTGTGTACATTTTTAGTTTAAAAGTACATGTTGTTTTTTACATGTTGTCATGTTACAATTTATATTACAAAGTATAAAATAAAATAATTCTTGCATTTGTGCACATTGATAATAGTGAGACTATTGTAGGGTCTTCAAAAATATACCGTTGTTTGAGGTATGTCACTGTATATCTGCTTTTTGAAATGTCAATAGCCTGATTACATTCTTATATATAAGTTATGAAATTTCACTTTTTATAGTTCGGTCTAATGGAAGTAACATAGAATAACCTTGTTAATGTAGATTCTTCATGACTAAAATGGTATATAGTACCTTATTAAAATAGATCTTTAATACTAAAATACAAGTATGTGGTACCTTCTGTGCTTGTTTTATATATTAAAATAGGGTTTACATTTATTCACATTAGTTCTATGGTTTGTTACCATTTGTAAATTTATGGTCTAATATGAAGGCCAGTTGGAAATATTTGAAGTTAGTCTGATGGGAATAGTTCAATCCCTTGTTTATATTGTTTATTTTTGCAGCTTGTTAGGTACAAGCATGGGATAATCTTGTTAAAATGAACTCTTCATAACTAAAATATTGGTATATGGTAGCTTATTAAAATAAATTTTTGCATTAAAAGTGCTAATTTGTAGTGCTATATGTGAACATTTTTCAAACGTAAGAAAGGGTTAACATAGGTTAACAACAGTTCTATGGGTTGTTACCGTTTGTGAGATTGTAATCTGATATAACTGGTCAGTTAGAGTGTATGAAATGTTTACATAAATAGGACCGGATACATATTTATACTATATTGCTTTGCCTCTTTTTACAAGTGAATTACGTAGTGTAGTATACTATTTGTTGCAATTTTGTAAGCTGCTGCTGTTGTTGGAGTTATCTTGAGATTCTGTATGTCATTAAGAAAACATTTTTCTTCTTTTCACGTGTCGTTACCAGTTAAATGGGTGACTATCGTGAAATGGAGTACGTTTGAAATGTCGTGCGTCTTGATAGAGTTGCACGTTTGTTGTGGCGTGGAGGCTTCTATGTGTTGTAAAATAATGTATGTTAAATGTTGAGACCCAGGCAGCCACGCAGAGTACACGGTCTCAACATTTAACATACATTATTTTATAACACATAGAAGCCTCCACGGCACAACAAACGTGCAACTCTATCAAGACGCACGACATTTCAAACGTACTCCATTTCACGAGTCACCCATTTAACTGGCAACGACACGCGAAAAGAAGAAAAATGTTTTCTTAATGACATACAGAATCTCAAGATAACTCCAACAACAGCAGCAGCTTACAAAATTGCAACAAATACTATATTACACTACGTAATTCACTTGTAAAAAGAGGCAAAGCAGTATAGTATAAATATGTATCCGGTCCTATTTATGTAAACATTTCATACATTCTAACTGACCAGTTATATCAGATTACAATCTCACAAACGGTAACAACCCATAGTACTGTTGTTAACCTATGTTAACCCTTTCTTACGTTTCAAAAATGTGCAGATATAGCACTACAAATTAGCACTTTTAATGCAAAAATTTATTTTAATAAGCTACCATATACCAATATTTTAGTTATGAAGAGTTCATTTTAACAAGATTATCCCATGCTTGTACCTAACAAGCGGCAAAAATGAACAATGTAAACAAGGGATTGAACTATTCCCATCAGACTAACTTCAAATATTTCCAACTGGCCTTCATATTAGACCTTAAATTTACAAATGGTAACAAACCATAGAACTAATGTCAATAAATGTAAACCCTATTTTAATATATAAAACAAGGACAGAAGGTACCACATACTTGTATTTTAGTATTAAGGATCTATTTTAATAAGGTACTATATACCATTTTAGTCATGAAGAATCTACATTAAAAAGGTTATTCTATGTTTCTTCCATTAGACCGAACTATAAAATGTGAAACTTCATAACATATATATAAGAATGTAATCAGGCTTTGACATTTCAAAAAGCAGATATACAGTGACATACCTCAAACAACGGTATATTTTTGAAGACCCTACAATAGTCTCACTATTATCAATGTGCACAAATGCAAGAATTATTTTATTTTATACTTTGTAATATAAATTGTAACATGACAACATGTAAAAAACAACATGTACTTTTAAACTAAAAATGTACACACTTTACCATTTTAGAAAGCAATTTGCTATTGTTTTCATCAAATAGATAAATTATATTGAATGTAATAATTTTGACACTGTATGTAAAGAAGTATAGGACCTATAAATGCAATAATTTAGACATAGTGAGCCTATAAATCTCACACATATACTTTCAAAACTAAGATGTACCCACCAACATTGAATTAACTGAAAGATTAATATTTTACACGTGATGTTTTTGTAAATATCTTTTTTTATATATGTGTCAACTGAAGATGATCCCTTAGGGGTCGAAACCGGTCTTGACCTAATTTACCAATTTTGAAGTAAATAAATCTTGTATTGATAAGGTGGTGACTTTTAAATTATCTTTATAGTGCAGCTATCAAGCTCGGTCATGTAATACCAGTGGTCCTTTGACTATGATCTTGATATCGACAGATAAGTTAAATTATATTTCCTATGGAAGTGATCACTGTTTTAGAAATGATATAAAACTGCAGGTCCTTAGCTTTGATTGAAGTATCAGTCATAGAAAACTTGAGGTCCTATAGGTATGATCATAATATCAACTGTCATGTAAAATTTTGGGTTTTTTGGTATGATCATAATATTGATGTTCATATAAAATGACACAATTGTTGCTTAGTTTGTTGACAAACACCATAAGTATCAATGACATCAATAAGGTAATATATTTTTCTGGCTTATGTTTCAGTGTATGGTCAGTGGAAGTAATCAACCATACCAGTACCTTCTAACTACTTCAGTTTGCAGTGCAAAATGGACCTGGAAGCAAAAATCGAAGAGGAACCAGCCTGCCTTGAAGGAAAAACAACTGCATCACTTGTATGTCTCATTCCAGATAACTTTATAGAGGTCAGAAATTAACCCTTAATAGCTGAATAAGTTTGGCAGGGGCATAATTTTCTATGTGCTTCCTCAGTATTAACACCAGCAGTCACCAATTGCTGAATGAGCATCTATGCGTAGTACAACCCTGTTTTGCTTATTTGTCTGGGAATACACCACAACGCACTACACAAAGCTGCCAACTCTTAGGAACTTAAGGTTGGGCTTGGATTAGTCTGTACTTTTTACTGTCAGTATAGAAATTACTTTGGTTTAGGGGTTGCACTTTTTTATATTTCCTGTCTGATTAAAATAGAGGATGGTTGGCCAATTGTACTTTAAAAAACTAATATCCTCCTAAACTACTGCACCAGTATTAGCACTACATGTAAAAAATTATTACTCCTACCATAATTAGTGTAGAAGAAGTTAAATCACAAATCTTTCATTAGTGTTTTTGAGCCTGGATACACCAGTCTGCTAAACGAAATGTCAACACAGGTGTGATTATTCTGGGTTACCCTCACATCCACAATGTGCTGGAAGATATTATTATGTGTTTTAAGGAACGAGCAGATTTGCCTATGACATACGAGGGATGAAATAGCTCAAAATCTGAATGTACGTTCTCTCAAAATAAGTATTTTGCTCAATGTTGAATTCTTCTAGAAAGACAGAAAATTAATCGTTCATTTTATCGTGGTTTCCCATTTTCACACCAGGCAAATGCTGGGGCTGTACCTTAATTAAGGCCACGGCTGCTTCCTTCCAACTCCTAGGCCTTTCCTATCCTATCGTCGCCATAAGACCTATCTGTGTCGGTGCGACATAAAGCACCTAACAAAAAAAAATGTTCATTTTATTCCTCAAATACAGGTCAGATTTTATGTTATATAGAGAACCATGTCTAAGGGCTCTAGAATGTATGATTTCTGAGAATGATTTCTTTTATCTGCCCCTTCTTAGTGGGCTCTGACACTTTTAGGACTTAAGGCATATTAAACAGATTTTTTCTTTCCTCTTTGTCATTATTTCCCTGTCCTTTTTGTGCATCCTTTTCATCCATTCCTTAGTTCAGCTACTCTTCTCTTCTGTATTGAATGTGTTAAGTTGGCATATTCTAGAACTTGTTACTTTAATTCACTTTTATTAGTTACTTAATTTACATGAGAACATAAGCTTTTAATCACAGTCCCCCCTGTAATGCTGACAAGGTTTTATGAATCAAAGAGTGAAATTTAAATATCCCGTTTTAGATCATAAAAGATCTTCTGAAACTGCAGATATTAACTCCAACACTGCTGATTCTCCACTGACGGTGTCCTCATCCCCTCAGCTCCTCACAGAACACTAGATAACATGCTTATAGTAGTGCAATATTTCATTTCTAGCTGCTTTGACTTTAGGTTACATCACATCTTTCACTGTTATATGACTGTGATAAGTCTGCTTCTTTCATGTTTATGTTTTTTATTTTACACTTGGAAGCATTGAAATTTCCTGTTTCAAACAGAACTGTATTAATGTTTTATGTAGCCCCTGTGATCTCATCAAAACCATAGTAGAGAATGTGATTCCATTATTTCAAGTAATTTTAATCTGTCTATAAACAAACTCTATGCTGAGAACAAAAAATCATTTAGAAATGTAACGCTTCTAACTGGTTCAGACAACTTTTATCATTTGATTGATATGATTGATCATATGAAAACAGTTCATACAATTTAGTGTTTATGCCTATGGCTGCGTCCTTCCAAATTCTGTGTGAGATAGCCCTCATTCCATCTCTGGTATTATATCTTCTGGTATGGCTAGAAGACGTTTGGCATTTTATATTTTGTTCTCAGTCTCAACCTTTCTCTGACATAAGGAGTGTGCAAGAATAGTAACACCATTCTCAGTACAGCCTTTGGTTATAACAATCCTCTGCTGGTAGAAATCTTCCTTAAACATTAGTGAAATTGTGAAAGTAACTGTAATACTGG